>NC_137198.1:19798414-19848414 GCF_960531495.2 Zeus faber
CATCCCTGTACTAATAGTATCGTAGTGAGCTCTCTGTGGTGATACACATGGTATTGCCAATCTAAAGACCTGTGTGCCATGACAACCTGATTCTTTCAGAGACATTGTGCATAGGCTGCCCCGCCTTTACCGTAAGTTAAGAAAAATAAAGACTTCAGCAGCGAGGACACTGAACGGTATCACAGCACAGATCACTCACTTAAATCCACCCCTGATTAGGGATGCGGCGCTTTCCCCTTGTGCAAGAAGTAAAATACCAGGGAATAAAAAGAAACAAGACAGCCAAAATGTGAGCAGCGCTGAAGGCCGGCTTGTCAGGCGCGAACGTTTGGTGAGAGCCGGTTGCTTTGCCGCACCTCAGCTTTGCACTCGGCAAACAAATTAATAAACATCGACTGTCTGCCCACGTCCCGCCCAGGTGCTCAGTCGATCCAGCAGTTTTCGGAGCGCCCCACGGGCAAGGCCCTGTAAAGGCGTTTCCACGGGTGTGATCATGGATAATAGATGGTCGTCGGGCCAGAGAAATGTTAAAAAAACAAAACAACGCAAAAAAAAACACCGATGCCAGGCTATGAGGCTCATGCCAGTTTTGTCTGCGTGCACCAAGGAGGGCACAGAGCATTTAATATTGAGCAGTGGAAATTCAATCGGTGCTCCCTTTAGAGGTCTGTGCCGTATATCTTTGTGTGTGGGTATGTGTGTGTGTGTGTGTCTCAGCTCCTGCCTTCACTGTGGCAGCCCGAGGGGCGAAGCGGATCCAAAGTAATGGGAATGCATTAGAGAGCAATTCATGCGATATGAAAGAGGGCAAAAACAAATCCAGGGAACGAGTAGCGGAGACAAGCGGCGTTGTTGGAGTTGCTCGGCGATACCGTCTGATATTAAGTTCCAGCGGTGGCAGAAAACTTTAATTTAAAAATTTAATGGGACAGACTTGTGCGTGAAGCGGTGCGCTTGTGTTGCGCTTATAACACAAGTTGGCCAAACGTGGGGGAAACACAGAGACGAACTTTTCAGAAACCTGGCTGACGAGATGTTCCCAACTCTGAGGGCGAGGCAGAGAGACACGGTCTTGCATGACTCACGCTAGCTTCCAGCTGCTATGACCGTACCGTGGAACCAATGATTGGAAACTATATTATTATCAAAAGAAAATTGAACATAGAGGGGAATGAGTCGAGTGTATCCGCCACTGTGCCTGAATAAAAATAATCTGTTTTTGCGGCAGCTGAACTTGCAAGAATCGTATCACACCCCCTATATGAACACACTTTGCTGGACCTATACTGCTGTAGCCTGCTGGGAATATAGTAAGTCAGTGGATGCATGGCGTTGGTGTGGGTGTGAATGACGTTCTGTGTTACAAATGCGCGTGCGGGGGTGGTGGGAGTGTACCTCTCCTGCCCGGGTAGGTGGCGGGGTAGTACTCGTAGTAGAGGTCCGTCTGGTCTAGGGTGCCGAAGGGCTCCATCTCCAGCTCGGCGCTCTGGAACAGGTTGAGCTTGGTCAGCAGGGCCAGGCGCACGAACCACAGCTGAAACGCACGCACGCACACGTTAGGCCACCATAGCGATCACGATAGCCATGTGAACATTCTTTGTTTTAAACACTCCCCAGAGAAAAGGGGGAAAAGGGGACCATTTAGAATGGAGAGAGAGGGAGGGAGGGAGAGCGAGAGCGAGAGAGAATGGAAAAAAAAAAGAGAGAGAGAGCTCATGCGTTTATTTCAATATCTTATGGTCACAGCTGTTACACTCCCAGGCTAGTGCTGCCCTCTGCCTGTCTTCCAGAGAGAGAGAGAGAGGGGGGGGGGGGTGTAGGCTTGCTCCCTCTTTTTGACTCTAATGTATGCAGGCAGCTCTCGGCTCCCACTGTTTTTCTCCTCTATCACACACACACACACACACACACACACACACACACACACACACAGCATACCCCATAGTGCTGGCCACAGTGCATTGACACACAGACACACAGGCATGCTGCCTCCTTACTCCGTATGTCATATTGTGGGGAGTGAGACAGGCATGGTTATAATTGTATACAGTACACAATGATCAGCTACAACATTAAAACCACTGACAGGTGAAAGGATTAACATTGATCATCTTGTTCCAATGGCACCTGTCAAGGGGTGGGATCTATTAGGCAGCAAGTGAACAGTCAGTGCAGCTAGGGTTTGAGCTTAATATTGGATTTACGCCATATCGGGCCGATATTGGGCTTTTATTAGATATCGGCCTGTCAATGTCATAAACCTCCGATATGAAAAATAATGAAAAGGATTCCCTCGGTAGGGCTGGGTGGAATACCCACTTTTTACAGTATATCAATATATTTTCAAATGAGATGTAGGGTGAAACAATACTGTTTACGTCAATATAGATTGATGCTGCGTTAAAATACCATATTTATGAAAAAAAAAAAAGTAAAAAAAAAAAAAAAAAAGAGTTGAACTCTTCCTTTAAAGGCAGTAATGTATCCTGGAATTATTAGACTTTTTTAGATTTTTTTTTGGCAGAAAGAATTTTTAAAATTGAACAATATTGAATATTGGCACAAAATATCGGTCTCAGCAGTCTCAGTCAAACAAATATAGGTATCTGCCATTAAAAACCCTTATCGGTCAAACCCTGGTCCTGGCATTGATGTGGAAGTTACTTTGACCTAAACATTGGGCGTTGTCGCACCGAACAGTTCTGGGAGCTCCCTGAGGGCAACAAGGAACTGGAGAGGTCCCCTGAAAACGAGATTCCTTCAAGGACTTTCTTTCTGGTTGCGTTCGCACAGCACTGGAAGCCTGAAGTGACGTCAGCCAATGGGGTTTCAGCATGAGTTCCGGTGTTAAGTGTATTTACTCTGCAACTTTCACTTATTTCACCTTATCAGTCCACTAAAATGTTTCTTAATTTCTGAAAAAACTCGAGGCCGGAATAAGCCACCCAGTTGCTGAATCTTCACTCATATTAGATCTACAAGACGTAATTTAAAAGTTTGTTCTGATTTTCTTAAGGCAAGAGCACGCAACCCACACGGCACAGGGATTTTTTGTTAATTCAATTAAAGTCGGAAAAAAAATAAATGAAATAAATACATCTACAATAAAATACAATTTTTATTGTTTTTTTTTTTACTTTATTTTTTTGCCGCCGAGTGTATGTGGGCTTGTCTGCACCCTGCACCACTGTCCTCAGTGTGAGGGACCATGTACTTACGTCTGGACCAATCACCACGCACTTAGGCCACTGAAGGTTCCTCTTGTGCCAGTTAGTCCCAGCCTTGGAGTAGGAGCTAAAAACGTTCTTTAAGAACGAAGTTCTAACAACTACGAGCATTCCTAGTTTCTGCAGTGCGGACCCAAAAAAGGGACGACTCCTCCAAAAGTTCTTAGAAATATGAAAAAGCATCTGCGGTGCGAAAATGCCCATCATTGCAGACCAAGAACACTCCTTCATGGCAACGTTATTCCCTGATCGCAGTGGCCTCTTTCAGCAGGATAATGCGCCCTGCCACACTGCAAAAATTGATCAGGAATGGTTTGAGGAACATGACAAAGAGATCAAGGTGGTGACTTGGCCTCCAAATTAGCCAGATCTCAATACGATCGAGCACCTGTGGGATGTGTTGGTAAATACCACAGGACACCTTCAGAGGTCTTGTGGAGTCCATGCCTGGACTGGTCAGAGCTGTTTTGGTGGCACAAGGCAGACCTACACAACGTGAGGCTGGTGTGGCTTAAGGCCTAATGCTGTGGCCGGTCGGTGTATACTGTATATACATGGATATAGAGAGAGCGAGAGAGAGACAGAGAGAGGGTATCTGGCCAGTGTGCTGTACCTGCAGTGAGTCGCTGGTGTGGGAGGTGGGCTGGCCGCTTTTGCCGTATCCCTGGCCATGGGCTGTCAGCAACCGTCCTGTCAGGTCCACGGCAGCCCTCCAGTTCTTGCTGCTCTGGAAGGCAGAGAGGGGGTGGTGTGGGGGGGTTTGAGGATGGAAGGAGGAGTGATGTATGTGAGGTACACACGGCAAATCCTACTTGATGGCGTTGGCGCGCCAAATGAATGACAGAGCAGGGCGACGGCTGACAGAGAGCGAAGGAGACACCAGTCAGCGTGTCGGTGTGCAGTCGCGTGTGTGTGTGTGTGTGTGTGTGTGTGTGTGTGTGTGTGTGTGTTGCGTTAGGAATGGAAATGCTCTCCTCTGGCTGGTGAGCGGCCTCCACAACACGATAACTGGCCATTGAAAACAAAAGCAAAACACGACAAAAGCTGATTTGGCCTGAAAGGGACTAAATATTACAGAATATTTACGGAAAAAAAGTGGCACGAACTTCGCATTCTGACTTGTCGGACTTTTTTTCCACCAGCAATAATTGAGAAGAGAACAAAACAGCCGGGACAGGAACGAAGCAGGAAAAGAAAATGAACGGACCAAACAATCAAAGGGTAGACATAACAATAAGGCTGAAATACCTCTCATGCCACTATAGGCCTAGGTCAGGGGCCAGCAACCTTCAGCATTAAAAGAGCCATTTGGGCATGATTCCCACCAAATAAAACCCACCTGGAGCTGCAAAACCTATTTGACCGCTATAATGAAGATAACACCGGATATACAGTATAGTTTTATTACACTTGTGCTATGTACTGTATGTAAGAACTGTAGTTTGTTGCATTTATGAAATAAGAATAAGAACGACAAACTGATAGACTGTCATTTTTTTTCTGTGCTTGACACAGCAAAACACTCAATTCTTTTGAACTCTAAAAATAAGAATACTGGCACGTATCATTTTTCTTTGAAATAAAATACAAAATGCAGGTCCTTCACTTATTTGTGGATTTGAAAGAAAGAAATATTCACTTCAATTATAAGGGGCAAAATAATGTTAGTTTATGTTTTATCACGACTTAAGTCAATTTCTTGTGCCACAGTCAACCGTCGACCTGAATATGAAACACAACTACATCAGTTCAGGGTCCGGTAGAAACATCTATATTTGCATAATTCATAGCTTGTTTGTCTCACCTGCTTAATGCGATTTCTGCCCCTGAACTTCACTGCAGAGCTTCTCCATATCAGGGCTGTATGATGTCACTCTGAGCTTCACACATGACTGTTAGCCGTCATCAGTGAGTCGCGACCCATTTTTGCTTTTTATGAAGTTCATGGTGGAAAACACTTGCTCGCACAAGTATGTTGATCCAAAGATGGACAGGAACCCAAATGCGTACTTGTTCATGTTCAAATAGGTGTCGGGAATGGCATTCCATGTCTCGATTCCACTCCGCATTTCATTAAAACGAACTTTAACGTTCTATTTTCCTCAGAAACTTTTCTTTTTTTGGATGTATCCATGGTGAGCTTACCAGGGTTCGAGAGCTCAAAATAAGTCACCAGCCTGTCGGCAACAGGTGACGCATACAAGGTGCGACGCATATTTTCGTCAACAAAATATTAAAACACGTTTTATTTCAATGTTGCAAGATCACCTAAATCTCCAGAATCATAACTATTACATTGAAAAAGTTAACAAAATAGAATAAAATGTATTTAAATTAAATAGCCTTATTTATTCACACTATTTTCTCAAAGCCACAGGGAGCCACGGCAGAGGGATGAAAGAGCCACATGTGGCTCTGGAGCCGCGAGTTGCCGACCCCTGTCCTAGGGTCCTCATGCAAGATCTCTTAAATGGTAAACATTGACAGCATGCATATCACTATTCACCTGTGTTGGACAAACCCAATGAAAGCAGAAATTGCAAAAATTAGGGCAAAGAACCAAGCAGCTTCCAAAAAGCACTTAAATCTGGAAGGGAGCACCGGCATCTTAGGAAGAGCCGAGATTCCTGCTGCCTTGTGTCAACACTGTTTTGACGGTTTTCATGTAATACCACATCCAAAATCGTAGTTAATGCATCTTTAACTAAACCGAAGTAGCTCTAAGACAAGGGATTTTCTGCCGGGATGCAAGTTCCCTGCGCTCCGATGTGAGGGCCGGGAAACCTGCTCTGCGCAACACTGCTCCATTGCTTATGAGAGGTTGTGTGTGTGTGCACATGTGTGACCGCCTAGTTCTGAAGCTAGAGGACAAAGTGCCAGCAAAAACAATAACACACACAAACATGGACACACACTCGCTGCCTGATGGCTGAACAAGCGTGCAGGCCGCCCCGCCCGCCCGCGGATGGACAAGGGAGCGAGGGTACACACACACACACACACACAGCATCTGCTTCCGCAGGAGGGGGTACAATGGGGGAGGGGGGGGGGGTAGCAGAGTCACAGCACCCCATCAACCCACATGACAAGGTCAGCCTGCCGATTGGGTCCTAAGTGCTTCACCATTCATCATAGCCATGGAGCTAATTAGGCAAGAGAGAGACAGGCGCAGAGAGAGACAGGCGAGAGAGAGAGAGAGAGAGAGAGAGAGAGAGAGAGAGAGAGAGAGAGTTGATGAACAGCTGATTAAAATGACACGTTTTCATTCCCTCTTGCAGCTGATTTTTCCTCTTCACCCCCCCCCCCCGGCCACGCCCCAAATTCTCCCCTTGGGTGGGGTTCTTCCACACACACACACACACACACACCCCATCACTCCATCCTTCCCTCGCTCTATCCCTACTCCTTTCCTCCTCTCTTCCTCCCCACTTCTTCTCTTCTCTCCTCTCTGTCATCTCTCCTCGTTTTCATCTACCCCCCCCCCCCCCCTCCCCTCCCTCCGTCACTCCCCGAGCCCCTCCACCCTCCACCCCCCCTGTCGTGTCCTGTGCCAGTGGCTGTGGTGCCTCTGAATCTTCATTAGGGGAGGAAATGAAGCTGAAAACGAGGAGGCAGCCTAGATGGCCGAAAGCAGCTGCAGCCGCTCACACACACACACAGCCACACACACACACACACACACACACACAGCCACAAGGTATTACCAGGCAGGTGTCTGTATGTGTGTGTAGGGGAATGAGAGCACAGCGTGCCTGAAGAGGTGTACAGTAGCCGCATTCCGGCACACACACACACACACACACACACACACACACACACACACACACACACACACACACACACACACACACACACACACACACACACACACACACACACACACACACACACACACACACACACACGCAGGATATGTGCGAAATTCAGCCCCAAACTAGTGAATGAGTGCAGGAGACCGAGTTGAACAGAATGGATGAAAGTGAGCAAAAAAAACAACAAAAAAAAACAACACCCCAGAAACTTCAAGCCAAGAGAGTTTGATGAAGAGGAGGAAAAAAAAAAAAAGAAAAAAAAAAAAAAAAAGCATGTGGGGGGGGGGGGGGGAGCTGAGAGGAGGGGAGCCAAGGGCCAACAGGGGTGCAGTGAGCCATCGCAGGGAGCCACGCAGAATAAATACCACAGCTGAAATTGAACCTGCTTCGTATGGAATAGACCAGTGGTTCTCAACATGGGTCCGAGGACCCCCCAGGGGTCTTTCACAAGGTTCCAGGGGGTCCCCAGCAAAATGATTGATAGTTCATCTGGATGGATGGACATGGAAACCACCATTATTTAACTTACAAGACGTTAGCACCATTTCATAATGTACAGTAATGACTATTTTGATCCCAGTGTCACTGTTATCTCCCTAACTATAGCACAGAGAGGTCTGGAAAATTGGACTGAATTATATCTAACTATACAGATCTTTTCAGATGGCAGGTCTGTGACCTAATGCGAATCAAATTGAGGGTCCTTGATATGAAGACGGTTGAAAATCACTGTCATAGATAATATCTGGCCATCAATGGATTAATGCAGCAGATAGATTTCCATGTACATTAGCCTAAGTATAAGGTAGGGCTGGACAAACCCCCTCAAAAAACACTTATTTCGGTCGAATGCTGATGCATTTGAATGCCGGAGCTACAGATCGATCCTGCTCCAATATTTGTTGTATTTGGAAAAAACTAATTTGGAAAACCAAACTCAAAAAGTCTGTTTTAGTTGTATAGACTGTAAGTGTTAATAGTTGTTTTATTTGGAGGAACTCGTGCCTCCCCGTTGAATATTCGCACAACAGCGAAATCCGATTCGACTGAGTAGCGAAAAAATTAATAATAATCGGACACACACAAAAGAAATCCCTCATATGTTTAATGGACTCCCGGTGAAGAGCAACTGAAAAGTTTCTCCAGAAGCTGTTGAAAATAGGATGGAAGACAATCAATGATGAAAACTAAACAATGATTGTGTTTAGATTTCATATCCTCCTGTAACTTTCACCAGCAAAAAAATGAAAAACATATATATATAAAGACGTGGACAAATTTGTTAGTACCATTACAGCTGATTGAAACAATGCTTCATTCCTCCTGAAAAGTGATGGAATTAAAAGCAATTTTCTCATGTAAACCTGCATGCCTTTGGTATGTCATAGAGCAAAGCAAAGAAACTGTGAAAGGAGATAAATTATTGCGAGGGAGATCAATTATACTCTAAGATGGCCTGGACAGATTTGTTGGTACCCCTTAGAAAAGATTATAAATAATTGGATTATAGTGATATTTCCAACTAACTGTTTTCTTTAATTGGTATCACACGTCTTCAATCTTATAATCAGTCATTCAGCCGATTTAAATGGAGAAAAGTAGTCACTCTGCTGTTTGCTATCATCATGTGCACCACACTGAACATGGACCAGAGAAAGAAAAGGAGAGAGTTGTCTGAAGAGACCAGAAAGAAAATGTTAGCATTCTAAGCTAAAGGCTATAAGACCATCTCCGAGCAGCTTGACGTTCCTGGGACTACAGTTCCAAAGATTATTAAGAAGTTTAAGGTCCATGGGACTGTAGCCAACCTCCCTGGACGCGGCTGCAAGAGGAAAATTGAGCCCAGATTGAACAGAAGGATAGTACAAATGGAAGAAAAAGAGCCAAAGAGGTACAAGCTGAACTCCAAGGTCAAGGTACAACAGTGTCTGATCGCACCAACCGTCGCTTTTTGAGCGACAGTGGGGTCCCTGAAAGAAGACCCAGAAGGACTCCACTTTTGAAAGAAAAACATAAAAAAGCCAGATTGGAATTTGCTAAAATGCATATTGACAAGCCACAATGCTTCTGGGACAATGTCCTTTGGACAGATGAGTCAAAACTGGAGCTTTTTGGCAAGTCACATCAGCTCTATGTTCACAGACGAAAAAAATGAAGCTTTAAAAGAACGGCATACCTACTGTGAAACACAGAGGATGCTCAGTAATGTGTATTGTACACTGCTTACAATACGGCCGCCTGCGCGCTGCGCCGCGTGCCGTCGCAGCGTCAAGCATCTCATTACGCATCACACTTGATATACTATATACACTGTAAATCATCATCTCATCACCATTCTCAGTCTTGTTTCCAGTCTGTCAGTATTCACTACACTAGTGTTTTCAATGACCACTCCCTCTTACTGTGAAATAACACGGGTCCTTGTTTGTCGACCAATTTGTAAACGATCTGGTCCTAGGAACCGAACTTGGTCGTTAAGTGAGGAGTATCTGTGTGTGCGCGCGTGCACACACACACACACACACACACACACACACACACACACACACACACACACACACACACACACACACACACACACACACACACACACACACACGCACGCACGCACGCACGCACAGTGATCATGGTAATGAGCTCAACTAGTGGTGACATCACGTGATCGTGGTAATCATCACAGCCCTAGTTGCACATTTCGCCGGAAGGAATTTTATTTAAAAAATAGATTGATGAGGCTATTTTTCTTTTACTATTCAACAGACTTTTTTTATTTTAATAATATATTTTTAACTGTTTAACTTATAGCTTTAATCAGTCAAAATTCTTATTGTCGGTTAATGGTTAGACGGTAATTATTAACATCCCTAATCGCCATGTATAAGATAATCTAACTTTCCTATAAAAAATAATTTCATGGATGCTTAAACATCACACAATCCCTCTAAAACAAAGCCAACAATACTTCTCCCTACAGCAATCATTGAAGTTGGAACAGTCTTTGAAGTTTGCCATGCTCCTCCCCTAATCCGGCAGAGGGTTGGGCATCATTGCAAAGCAAGCATTGTTTTTAATCTCCCTTTTGCAGTAGACCATTTAATAATAATAGCCTAATAATAATTATACTCATAATAACAATAATAACAACAGCCTAAGAATAATATTATTAATTATTATTATTATTATTATTAATTAAATAATATTAATTAGTTTCCGTGATGCTGGGATCAGACTACAAAATTCAGCCCGGGCTTCAATGGCTTCGGCTCAAATGTCTTTACCCCATGTAGTCTAGACTTTCAAATCGCCTCAACGTTCCTCTACTTCTGGTCAAATTACGACAGTTTTTCACTAATTTTAGCACGAGGTTCTAACGAGACCTGAACCATGTCTGTGCATACTGCAATTGTCATGTTTCAGACACTTTTATCACAAAAAATGCCAAGGAGATAAACAATCCCAGCAATAAGTATAGGGATCCGGCACCTCAGGCTGGACCCCAAATAATAGCAATTGCGGTCAGTTTCCACGGAACCCAAACAGGTTTTTGGCAGCGCAGGAAACGTAGTCACGTCCCCCCGCTCGGGTCTTAAACCAGAGAAGGTGAACATGCTCGTCTTCTTGGCACAGAACCTCAACAAAGTCAACTGAAAATGAAATAGGCCAGACATATTATTTCATTGTTTGTTTGTTTGTTTATTTTTTTGAAAGGTAAATAAACCGGGACTGTCTGAGAAAAGCGCATTTTGGCCTATCCCTTCAGTAAATCTATCTATTTGGTTCAGTTTTATTTATTTTACACTATCATACTTAAATGTTATGTTGTTTCACATTTAATATCTGAGGATGTTAAGTAAGGCTATTTCATTTAATTTCAACCGTCGCAGTCAGAAAGACGCCCTGGACAGGCAATGCCGTTCGTTTTCTCCGTTTTAACATACTTTGTTTAGCATTGCAGAAATTAACATTCATTTAATTTATTCCAAAATGTTTGAAAATGTTGAATCTTTGTTCTGTTTAAAGAAATTAGTTCATTATATTCTACTTATGCTGCCTTTTCGTAACGACGACCCCCCCCCCCCCCTCAGAGCACACCGCTCCGCCTCCCTCACCTTTGCCAAGCTTCAGCCTCCAGACTGGACACTCAAGCAGCTGGTTCTGGTGTCCTTCAGCGGGGACAATGAAGTGACTCGTACCTGCTTGCTCAATGGGCCACTTCAAATAGCCGAACATGACCTCGTCAATGGCTCCCGGTAAATCGTGTACGTACAATTAGAGAGTAAACTATGGGGAAGAGCTATAAGGACTATGATGAAGATGGTGACGCTGAAGATGGGGGCTTTTTCCACGCTCATATCACAAAAAAAAAATATATATATATATATGGCTATCAGGTTATAAGGTCTCACTTTGTAAGGTTCTATTAAAGCTTTTATGGTTAAATGCCACTGAATATTAGGCATACTTTGTTAGTAGTCTATTAAGTGGTTGAAGGGATTGATAATAATTTGCTTTCCATGACATGGATGAAGAAATAGATACACTTATGTACTGGGATTCTGAAAACAACAGAATCATATTTAATTCACAGATACTCAGATACACCTGCCCACTAATATGGATTAGGTAGTCCTCACTGAACGACTGAGTTGCGTTCCTAGGACCAGGTGGTTTAGTGAATTGGTCGATAAGCGAGGGCCCCTGTTGTTTCACGGTGAGGGGGCGCCATTGAGAACGCTGGTGTAGTGAATACCGACAGACTGCGGGAACGGGACCGAAAACGGTGATGAGATGAAACGTATATAGTGTATAGAGTATATATAATATACAGTATATAGTGTATAAAGGGTGATGCGTGATGAGATGCTTGACACTGAGACGCTGCGGTATTGTAAGCAGTGTACAATACAGACTGGTCAGAGAGCTGGTCCTAAGTCTGAACTCTTGTTAAACAGGTAGGTCCTTAAGTGAGGATCACCTGTATTGCATTTATTATAGCGGTATACCTGCTGTACCTTAATGAATGTATAACGCTGGTTTATATGTTTACAACCCTATCCATGGCCTTCCCAAGTTCCCAAAACGACAGGAAAAAAAAAAAAAAAAATCTGGATTTGATTTGTTTTCATCATTGATGATGGGGCGGAGACTCATTTTTCATCTACAAGATAACAGAGCGGAACGCAGGCGACTATACCCCCGACGCTAGATGGCCACATAAATTGTGAATTGCATCTTTTAATGAGAAACAGCAAGTTTTTATCAGGCGGCTTGCCTTGAGGGTGGCCTTGGCATGCAAACCCGCCGCTCGTTACCCAGGTGTGAATCATTTCAATTAACACCGAGGAGACGGTGGGATGTGGACGGGGGTGCGGGGGTGCGGGGGTGCAGGGGTGCGGAGAAAGGGAAAGATAAAAACAATTGACTGATATATGGGACGGTGATTAATAATTTAGCTCGGCTCAAATGACTCTGCAATAAGGCATAATCAGACCCCCCCCCACAACACACTGCAACACCCCCCCCCCCCCCCCCCCACACACACACCTTCCAAATCAAATGAGGAGGCATTACCATGGTGATTTATCACCGGCAATATTAAATCGAGTTTGGAGGCTACGCCAAAGCAGTGTGTGTGTGAGTGTGTCTGTGTGTGTGTGTGTGTGTGTGTGTGTGTACCGATTGTTAATTCTCTGGCTAGATTGTGTGGGATGCGTATTTTCTTACTTTTTCTTTTTAAGTTCTGCGGGCACTCTACCACTGGGGATCTTATCACATCGTATCACAAGACGGATCATTAAAGAAAGAAGGCAAAATAAGAGAAGGGAGTGTGACTGCATAGTACAAGGTAGTATTACGTGAACCATATCGGGTGGCAGCGAGACAAACAAACAACACAC
Organism: Zeus faber; assembly: GCF_960531495.2. Classification (NCBI taxonomy): domain Eukaryota; kingdom Metazoa; phylum Chordata; class Actinopteri; order Zeiformes; family Zeidae; genus Zeus; species Zeus faber. Next base: position 19,811,351 of record NC_137198.1, read on the forward strand.
TACAGACATGACACAACAGACCGCCATGATGATACCTAACAGGTAACCGGTAAGCCAATGCTCTTGGAAAAATACAATATAATATTCCTTCCCACTACATTTTCGGCTGGAAACCATGCCTTGAATAATGTAATGGAACCTGTTAACCAAAATAAAGCAAAATAGGGCCATAGTCTCTATAAAAACTTCTGCGTATACAGTAAGGCTGGGCCGACACATCATTATGACATTGATATATCGTGATTAAGACTAGATGCTGTCTGGGATTCTTTGTTATCGCAATAGTTAAATGTAGTCGTTAAGTCTAAGTTACAGTAAAGTAATGACATTTTCTGGACTGTTCCAGCTGTTCTGATCAATGCCTCTAACTGGTCGGTCATAACTTTCACATCACTGCAGATTGGTTCTCGAATATTTATTGTCCGTTAATGTTATGAAAGAACTTATCATCCTTCCCTCAAATAATATCGTCCAATTACCGGTATCGAGATGTTTGCCAAAAATATCCCCATGAATGGTTTAGTCAACATTGCCTAGCCCTGGCTGCATACAGGTGGGAACACAAACTGTGCTTATTGTGCTCACAGCAGCCAGGCTTACGACTCGCTCAAACACATAATTAGTCTCATCGAGAGTTTAAAAGGAGTGAGGCTGCCTAATTGTGTGGATGATCGAAAGTTCACTGCAGCTTTTCCTTTGGCAAGTTTAGAGAAAACAACCAAAAAATAAAGAATCCCTGCGTAAAAAAAAAAAAAAAAAAAAAAAAAAAAAAGAAAAGGCCGGCAAAGAAACGAACGCCCACTGCCAGTGCTCTCGCGAGACTCTGCGCCTTGGGGCAAATCAAACTTAAAAAGGCTTCCTCATCCCGCCTTTGGTTTTCACTGGGAGCTCCCATGCCACTTAAATTCAGCCCTAATGTTTTGGATTTTGAAGGGAGGGGTGTGTATGGGTAAGTGTATACTGTCTGTGTGTTGGTGGTGGGGAGTATATTATCAAAACTTAGTCAATTGTGGGAACAGTGGCTGCTCTTCCATGCCTCGGTAGGTTCTCATGTGTCTGTAAACACTAAAAGCCAGAGAGAGAGAGAGCGTAGCTGTGAAACAGGGAAGACGGCTGGCTTGGCTACTGCACTCACAACAACTTCACACGGCAGCCATTTTGTGTCGCCACCGGCGTTTCGGCTCAGAGACACGTTTCGGGTTTTAATTAGAAGCTACTGCGCACTGAGGGGAATCAAGTGACAAAATACGGGTGTTAAACTTTCAGTGGTACTCCACTAGGCTACAGTCCAAGAAAAATACAAACTAAAAAAAACAGTCCCTTGGATACTTTAGCAAGACTTTTTGATGGTGTGGATGTCAACAACAACAACAACATTTTCTATTTCTATAAACAACAGTGCTGCTCCGGACGTACTAATTAAGACGTTTACTGGTATAAACTAGATCAGTGATTCTCAAGCCTTTTCAGGTCAAGGACCTCAGTGTGATATGCATTAGGTCATTTCATAATATTTTAATCGCTGGGACACCAATCTGAGAAAGTTTGTATTGTCAGATATGATTTAGTCCAAGCTTCCATACCTGTCTATACTGTAGTTAGGGAGGTAACAGTGAAACTATGATCAAAAGTTTTTTTTGTACATTCTCTAATAATGCTAATGTCTTAAATGTCATAAATAAAATAATGGTGAAGATGAACTTTTCATTATTTTGCCTGAGGGATCCTCAGATTCCCTGAACTAGACTGTGCATTATTTAGCTGAGCCATGGTAGACCCCACAGGAGTAGCCTTCCCGATTGTTGAAGCTGGCCATATTACAGCATGCACACCAAGTTTTACCTATTCTGACAAGAACATTGACATTTCACTGCATTCACCAGCGGGGGTTGTGAGATGACGTCAAAGAAGTGAGGGGGTTCAGCGCTGAGACTGATGGTCAACCTTTATATTCAACCGACTGGGTTCAGACATATGGCAGCTGCCTACATGCATAAAGCAAGGTGGAAATGACCAACACTTTGAGAGGTGGAGAGAGAGAGAGAGAGAGAGAGAGAGAGAGAGTCCGACACGACCCCATACTGATGATGGTGCACTACCCACGCCTTGGCTTGTTGTCGACATCAGGAAATGACTGCTGTGTTAGAACGCAACAGTAATGATAGCTAAAAGGTCACAACAATGATATTAAGGCACTATGCGGCCGACCAGTCACTGCGACGATTATTGGGGTGGTGGTGGTGGTGGTGGTGGTGGGGGGTGTCTTTGACCCTTCCAAGGTGGAGAGGAGGAGAGGGTGGAGTTGTTATCCAACCTCTCTTTCTCACACACACAAAATATGCATCTGCTGGAGCTGATGCACATTTGGACCTGCCCCAGGCCCAGACACTGTGAGGAGGGGAGAGGGTAGATAATACGGATGGATGAGGAGAAGAGCCAGAGCGCGAGAGAGAGCGGGAGAGAGAGAGAGAGAGAGAAACAGTTTGCCCTAATCAGAGAGACAGATGAGGCTTGTTCTGGGTGGTGCTGAGCCAGAGGTGTACCAGTGCTGACCACACTTTTGCTGGGGGACACAGAGGTAGTGAGAGAGAGGTAGATGGGAAGTCAAGGAGAGGGAATGGTGGGGTAAGAAGGGAGAGAGAAAATGAGAGCGAGAGGAAGATGGAGAGGCCAGTAACAGGTCATCGGACCGACAAGACTTGCTGATTTCGACCCGCTCTTCGATTGGCTCACTGAGAAACACTGTAGCGGTGCACAGAGCAAGAGAGAGAACAAAAGATCTGTTCTGTCTTCCATTTTGCTTTGTCTTTGTTCCTTCCTCTCCTCTTTCTCCCTTCCTCTCGATCACTGGCTTTTTGGGTTCCTTCACCCCCCCCCCCCCCCCTACACACACACACACACACACACACACACACACACACACACACACACACACACACACACACACACACACACACACACACACACACACACACACACACACACACACACACACACACACACACACACACACACACACAAATCTTGTGCATGTTTTTGGTGGGGGTCCTTACTGACGTTACATGAAGGAAACCCCATGTGAGCACGTGGGGAACATGCAGCAAACTCCACACAGAAAGGCCCCTAATCGGGAGATAACCCACTGGAGCACAGTGCCAGCAGCTCCCCGGGCGGGAAGCCGACCGAGGACCTTCTTGCTGTGAAGCAGCAGTGCAAGCACCGTGCCACCGCACCCAGAACTCCTCAGCGCCTGCGTTCGTGTGGATGCACTCAAGCGGAAGTGTGTTTCACGTGCGTGAGTGTGTGTGTGTTCTGCGCGTTCTATTTGTGCGTCTTGTGCAGTGTGTGTGTGTGTGTGTGTGAATCTGTGTGTGCAGGGGGAGGTTGGGGACAGCGGGCACAGTCACAGTCTGGCTCTGCAGCATGAGTCATTCTGCCAACTTGTGGCGGATCACAGCAGTGCGCATGCACGCCCCCACACACATAGGAACACACACAAAAAAATAATAATTAAAAAAACGACACCACACGTTAGACTGAAGCCCCATAGAATAACGACTAGTATCAGAACGCAAACATCCAGGCCAAGGACATACAGGCTACAGGACGTGGTGTGCGTTTAAGCACCTCCACCCAAGAGGGATGATTCAGTACACATGTGCACACACGCAGCGTACAGTACGTGCGCACGTGCGAGAAAGAGATTAGCTAGCTGTCTTGCATTTGTTGGGATCGATGCAGGGTATTGATCTCCGTCAAGGTGACTGGATGTACCAGGCTGCAGCTGTGACAGCCACAAGCTCACGCGATGCTCAGGCCTTGCAAAGCCGCCCTGGATGTGTGTATGTCTCCTTTCTCTCATTCCCTTTTCGAAATGGTTCTCAAGACGAGCAGACCAAAGAAAAGGTTGAAATGTACACTTGCCTTGGGGAGGGCGATATGGAAGTTATTTGTCAAAATCATCCTTTTTACTGATGTGGTCAAACATATTCGTACTGACATAAATCCCATGTCAAATAATCCACTGACTTCTCATCACACTGCATTCTTCATTTTGTTGTCAAGCAAATACAAGATGAAGACTCAACACGTCGGTTGTGATCAAACACACAATGGTAGAGTGTCTATTTGTGGCCTAATATGTAAATAACATCTTAGGTTGTAGGTTATTAGCTCAAATAAACGGTTTAACAGGAAAATTATGTTTTTCTCTTCTATAATGGGATTGGAACAGAATATTATTAAAGTCTGTTTATATTCTCATCAGACTTAGTGTTTTGATGCTATGGAGTCGGCATGGACCAATGGACCCTGAGTGACATTTCAAGCACCCTGAAGCCAAAGATTCTGGCTGTTCTGAAGGTAAAATGGCTACCTACTGTAAATAGGTTCATACTAAACAGCTGTAGTTCATAGTGTATAATATGACAAAAGTGTTTTCTTCCCCCAAATAAATCCATTTAGACTCCATGTTTGGGTGTGTGTATATATATATATATATATATATATATATATATATATATATATATATATATATATATATATATATATATATATATATATATATATATATATATATATATATCTTGTTATCTAGAAAGGCAGCAGCCGACGCACACCCAGGTGGAGTATCGCGCAGCCGTTCCAAGTGACAGAACTTCAACCGATTAAAAAACTGATGCGGAGGTAGAAAAGCCGTGTTCAGGGAGTAAAATTCCAATCTGGGATTTTGAGTCAGCCATGTGGATCTACTAATCAGAGTGAAATCAGCTGGATCAGTGCATGGGTGGAGCAAAAACATGACTGGACATTTTACTTTCTGAACATGGAATTTTCTACTCCCACCTTCCACCTTAACCTTGATGAAGGCTAAGTGAGCCAAAATGTTGGTGTGGAAAAACCTGAGACCTAACTCTCTTGAGAAAGTCGAAAGACTTGACACAGGCGCCGGTGTTTACCACCCATTCCGCCTACTCGACCCCCTGCTGTGGTGCTCTTGAGCAAAGAACTGACAATTTCCCAGTTAAAAGAGAGTATAGACAGATAAAAAAAGGAGATAAAGTAAATCCCCAGTAACAAATGGCATTAGGCAGAATCTTATTGTAGGACCAGGGTACGAGGTAGCACCATCGCCACTACGCCTCAAGTTTTTGTTTATTTCACTGTCAGTTCTTGATTTTACTACTAATTTTTGCTGCACAGCACTTCTCTCTTCTGATTCAAGGGAGTCACCCACAATTCTTTGCAGATACTGGAGCTCCTGTACCTTATGACAAGTCTGCTCCTGAGTGCAGGCTACTCTGGCCACACACGCAAAAACACAGTGTGTGCTTATATGGGCCAGAATGTACAGACACATTTCACACTATATAATCCAGTAGCTCCAGGCTGGAGAAACCATACAGTGTATGTATATATGTGTGTGTGTGTGTGTGTGTGTGTATGTGTGTGTGTGTGTGTGTGTGTGTGTGGCCCGAGCACTGCGGTCCGGCTCCAGCTGAGCTTCTGCCTCGCTACGTGAGTTGGCGTGAGTGTGCGCACAGTGTCCAGAAGGCCCTTGAAATATGCACAGCACTGCCATGCATAATACATGGGCACAGCAGGAGAAAGAGAAGTGGAGAGCCAGGAGGATCTCTACCTCTCCACCACCTCTCCCCTCTCATCCCTGCTTTCGTCTCCGCTCCTTCTTTCGCCTTCACACCTGCTGCAGCAGCGGCATCACGCATATGTTTTAAATAACAATTGTCTCCCCGAGTCGCCCGCAGGTCACATGTGACGACGGTGTGAGTGAATGAGGCACAGCGCGAGGACGGAAAGAGAGATATCCAGACAGATGAGGGCGGGCGAGAGACAAAATTGCGCGGTGACGGGCGACACACGCATCGTTGCGCTCGAGGGAAGAACAGGAGAGCTCTGCAGTATGTTGAGGATTCATGCAACATTTCAAGTTAAGGATGATTTACTATGCTACACAATGAGAAAACTTCAGACAACGTTGACACATCAGGATGTTTTCAACATCCCTTGGCACAGACTCAAACCGTGGTTGAAAAAACAAGATCCCCTCAAATAGCGAATCAAGTGGCTGCAACTCAATACCGTCTTAACCAAGGCTTGGAAATGAGCACATGCTCTCCGGATCAGGAACTTTTTCTAAATTCACTGATACTGCCACTAAAGCCACTGGCCCTACGATCATTGATTGAGATTGGAGCCCTGTGGCGGTGTGTTGCAAACATAGCGTAGGGCCACCAGACCCGTGCTCATGTTGAGCCGTGTAAAGGCATTCAGACACGGTCACAAGGTTTAGCTTAGCTGTCGTCCGAGGACAGGGCTTTAAAGACAAGAATGGGCAAGAAGCGTGATTTAAGTGACTTTGACTGTGGGTTGATGGCAGTTCCAGCATCGCAGAAACACCGCTGCCCCGCTGGAGCTTTCATGTCTTGCAGTCTCTAGAGTCTACAGAGAACACAGCGGACACACACATGCTTATGGTTGAGGTAAGAATAGGAGCAGACTAACAGAATATAAAGAGTGAGCCATGCATTGCCTGGCAAGCAGAATGGATAGCTGTATGGAGATTAAGGCCATAGAATGGCAAAATCAAAGTCCTGGTCTTTGCCGCATACAACAATATGAAGTAGTGGTGCAACTAACAGTTTCTGTTATCCAGTAATTACCGTGTTTTTGACCGGGAAAATGTGTTGAAGTCCGACATTTTTGAATCTCTCCGGTCATTATGTCGGTGAAAATAATTCCCTCTAAGCACAATTTAAATAGTGCTGGGCGAAAAAAATAAAATAAACAGACTCGATCGGAGAGAGAACACGGCGTCCATAGCTCGGAGGAGAAGCAGAAAGATGATGTGATGTTGGGACACAGACATCCATAGTTTGGCGTTTTTTAATTTAACTTCAATTAATTTAAGTTCCGACACAAAGCAGACGGTAAATATCCATTGTGTGTAAAATAAGTCAATGAGACGTCCCGACGAAGACGGACAATCCGCAAACTTCATTATTTATTTAGACCTACTTGACATTTTGTTTTTGATTTTAATCTTAATCAAAATTTTATATCGGTGAAATGTTAAAGCAGCTTCACTTGTAACTCACTGATCACGAACGGAAATTATTTGATTTCAAATCGTAATATGTGTAATATTTATTTATTTTTAAAACCGCATTAACTGACAGGACTTATTTCATTTTGAATATTCAATAAAAAATATTATAAATCTATATGCCTTCTTGATTTCATTCTTTTTATAGCCTGTCTATCAGTTGTTTTTCAGCTCAGTAAACATTGATCCCATTTGTCCGGGACATTGAAACCTTCCAGGACACGTGGACCGGCACCAATTTTTTCCAGCGGAAACTCTGGCACCGAAATGTGAAGTCTTGGCCGAACCTGAATTTCGGGAAACGCGAGGCCAAATACTGAACACTAAAGAGCCTTCCTGTGGTTTATCATTTAACTCCCAATTGGTGTACTGTTGCTTAGTTAAGTCAATTTTGCTTTTGATTTATGCCTTCTTATGAAATTGAATTATAGAACTGCAGGGTGACGCAAAACCATTGTATTATTGAATATTTAGTTCTTGGTGGGCAGAAGATCCTTCCATATTATCTTTCGGAGCAAAGACACATCGGGTTGCAATTAGCAGGAACACCTGCTCCATGAAGTCTGCTCTGTGAAACGGAATTGCCGCCATAAGCGTGATTGGGCAGTGTGACAACATCTATTTACAGGACAGCTATTACATTTACTGTCTTGCTGCCCTCAAAGGAAAGAAACGCACAAAGCGGAGACTACGGCGATGATGTGATCATGCAGGCATGGGAAACCTCTGGAGCTGGCCCCTGAACGTCGATGAGTCGAATCAGTCCGACACCGTCAGTCGACTGAGATTCTTCAAGTCGAGCAGTCGTTTTATTTTACTGGTTTTTTTTGATCAGTCAGTGTGCATTACAATAACAGGATAAGACAGAAGCATACAAAATGCACAGGGATAATATTTCAATGGGGGATTATAAATAACGGGAATTGTAAATATATTTTCATATGTGTGAATTGTTGGACACAGCTCTCCGTGCGCCCCCATCGCTGTGCCCCGTTCCTCCAAATAAAACAACTAAAAACAGTGTGGGGGCGGGGCACGGAGGGGCGGGGCACGACTCGTAGACTCGTAAGATTATTTTCTGTGCATAACGCATGGGGAGGGGGTGATCGGGGAGAGAGTCACGTGGAAAGTGTCGCCATTACGCACGGTTTCATTCAATGAGGAGACGTTAAGTAAAATAACCTACACCTAAAATAAAAACACACTGTTTTGGCACCATTACGCACGGTTTTTCCCTCCCTTTGCTGGTGTGGGCATAGCTAGCAACTTTTAACTGCACCTTTTTCTTTAACAAATATTTAACAACATTTTTAACAAATATGCTCTTTGACCAACTCTTTTCTATAAGCTACAATTTGGAGAAGCCCTAACAAGCTGTTTTCCAAAATGCAGGTGGAAGCCGTTATATGTGGATGGAAAGAGAAAATACGACTAAAAAAGTAAGAAAATAAAAATGTTGAAGTTTTCTTTCACGACGTTCAGGAAAACAACACAAATCCAGCCAGAGAAACATTGTGACTGACTTACAATCAGCTGCTTGAGCCCCAAGAAGGACTGCTCCACAGAGTTGGCCGTGAGAACCTGTCTCTTCGTGGCCGCCTGCTCTCCCAGGAAACGCACCATCAGGTCTTTCACTGCGTCGCTCTGCAACCACACAAACACACACCAATACATAAATGTTTACGTTCAGCACAGACTTAGGGGGGATGACTTAACACCAGGTGCCTTACAGCAGTGTGGTGGATACAATAGTGTTCGACCGATGAAATGGTCGGCCGATGAATAGGGCCGAAATTTGTGCATTTTGAGATGATCGGCATCGGCCAATGCCTGCGCTCATGAGGCCGATAAACAAAAATGTCTGCAGACTAGTGTTCTATACATAGTGTGTTGTCTACATATTGATTCTGAATATTTAAATCGGTTTCAATACAAATCTTCCGCACTATGGATATACCGGTAGCAGCTGCTCTTCCTTGCTCTCTCTTCTCTCTGGCAGCGAGTTGACACACACACACCGCCTCCTCTCACTCAATCCGCTGTCTTCACTCCGTCTCATTCGCTTCGGTTTGTTATGGTGTTAGCTCATTAGAGATGACAAATGCAGAGCCTCCACGACCGGTTATGAAAGAAAACAGCAGGGGTGCTTTGTGGAAATACTTTGCATTTGAGGCAAATTGTAAAACTACCTCACAGAATTCTTATAGAGTGTTTTTTCCTCCTCCAGACCGCACTGCACCCTGCATGCGTTTCCATGGCGGTTTCCCTGTGTTTTAATCGTAGATCTGTTTCCTAACTTGTATGAAACAATTTTTTTTTAAAACACAACTGGGTTAAGGGACTTTCTATGGACTTTCTGTTTCTGTGGGACTTAATTTAGTAAAAACTGGATGTTTTGTGTAAATACTTTACTTGTAAATAATAATAGTTAATAGTATAATAATGTATAATAATGTAAATAATTAATAGTATATAATTATTTATTTCCCATTCATAAGTTTTTCTTTTTTACAAAGTTAGCAGTTTTTTGTTTACCTATGGACATCTATTTAGTTGATATATATATATATATATATATATATATATATATATATATATATATATTTTTTTTTTTTTTATAAGTGCACTGCAGAGACAATGCAGACAATAACATTGGTGTTAAATAAATGTTCATTTAAGTTCAGCAATTTTGTGTCTCATTTGTTATTATTAAATTGTTGTATTTTATCCGCGCCGCGTTGTTAACACCATGCCCCATCCCTTTGGGGACGGATGTCTCAATCACATTGGTCATCGCGTGCGACTGGTTAAGCAAGTTTCCTTATCAAGCAATATTATATTAGCAGTGAAGCCTGTGGCTTGTCGAATGTAGTGGATGAAATGACAAATCCTAATAAAGGGTGAAGGTGCATGTAATTCACATGAAAGTCCCGACCAAAAAAATAAAAATAATAATAAAAAACCCTTGATCCAGCCTTTGTACAATTTGTGCACATTTGTGGAAATTGGCTCTTCATGGTTGAAAAGCTCTAGAGTGGAAGGGGGACGATGACACCTTGAGACCACAAATGTTTTTTCAATTCAGCCTTCAACCACATTCAAATGAATAGAATAAAAATGTATAGAAAAATAATTTGTGCACCCGTTCACAATTAGGTAATAGTATCGTAAATTGTCTTAGCATCTGTGTTAAAAGTCCTGAACAAGTAGCAGTAAAATAGTAGTAAAATAGTTATTCCAGCAGTGGTGAGTATATGTAGGCCTACTGAATATAGCCACCTCTTTTTTTTACAAATATAAAAAGGACGTTATACCCACCCCCTCCTTCCTTCTCATTGTATGAATTGTACATCTGCCCCATCAACAGCCCTGCATTTCATTGTAACAAAGATGTTATGTAGACAAACCTGTGTTCACTCATAAGAATATAATAAGAGTAGGATGATTCATATTAAAACAAAGCTATAGCTTATATGATGCAATGTTCAAAAAACAAAATTGGCGTGAGGGAAAGACAACCACACTGGGAAGTATGAAGACAAATCTGATCACAAGAGATCCCCAGAGATGCATGTTAATGCCGTATGTGACTGCAATCTGTCTCAACCTTTATCTGGATACGAGAGCGATCAATACAGGGGTCAATAGTTATCCTCACCTCAAGACAATTTCATGTTCTGATTTCCCCTTAAATTTTCTCCTAACTGAAAATGCAGATTCAGTGGTAAGTATCTCAATATTAATCAATAGAAGGCTAGAATAGAAGGCTATAGTCGCTCAGCCGCAAAGAGGCTAAGTGTCGGTGCTAAAATAATTTGTTATTTGTCAAAAAACGTGACCGTGGAATCAATGTATTGCTGCAGTGTGTGCCAAAGAAAATGATTAAAAGCTCGAAAATGCAAAGAAGCCTGGAGGTGACCTTTAAGCTGAAACAAATTTTGGGGATAGGCCCTGTGGCAGAAACAATAGTTGAACAGATTGAGGAATGTATAGGAAGTGACAGACTGTGCAGTAGAAAAATGAGGAAGCGTCACCTATGTAGATGAAAACTTATATGGTTGAGAAGCTAAAATAAAGGAAGTACTTCTTGGGTAAAATGGGTAAAACAGCAACAGTAAACAACTATTTTACTATTTATTATCATAATAATTCAATCAGTAACTTTTGATTGAAAGTTTTTCGGAAGATAACAAGCTAGGCATTCTAGAGGAGAGGTGTGTGTTTTACCTGTAGGTTATCAAACTTGAGGCCGGGCATGGTCAGCCTGTCCCTCTCCACATACACTGGACTGTACTGATGAGTGGCCACGGAGATCAGAACCTTCCTAGTCTCCTCGGATGGCAGCCAGGCGTCATGGCGCCTGTCCACCTCGCTCAGGCTCAGCGCCGTGGCAAACGGGTCGTCGCTCCCCGAGAAAACAGCCTGAAGCTGGTTGAAGGGCTGCGGCGGTGCGGCCGAAGGTGGAGTAGCGGCATGGGGAACTTGGACTTGGGCAGTGGCAGGGGTCGGCTGGGATGATGGGGGTTGGGCCTTGGGGGCGGCTACTGTGGAAGGGGCACCGAAGAGGGAGCAAGGCGTGGGGACGCTTGAGTCCACAGACGCCCCAGGGGTGGAGAGGGAAGAGGAGGTGGAGGAGAGCTGTTGTTCAGCGGTCGGGGCTAAGGGCGCTGGGGTAGACGGGGTGGCGGGAGCCTCAGCGTTGGGGTTAGAAACAGAGATGAAGGAGGAGGAGGTTGTGAAGGAGTCAAAGAAGTCAGAGGCCGGATTGACCTGGCCACTGTCGGTGAAGAACTTGCTGAGGCTGGGGCTCGGCTGGCACATCAGAGGAGGGGTAAGCTTGCTGGGGGTGCCCGCTTCGTCGCTCCCCCCGCCACTACCCATGCTAAAGCTTGGCGACTTGATGAGGGTAGGCTGGAACCCATCAGGCACCAGTGACTTGGGCTGGCTGCCTTGGCTGAATATAGTGCAAACTGGCACTGGCTCATCCTTCGTGCTCAACGCTTGAGCAGCCTGTGGTGATGGTTCCTCACTCCCAGGACTGGACGGGCCTGAAATTAAGACTGTGACCTGCTTCACAGCTCGTTCCGGCTTGTTGGTGGCATTGTCATCTTCGGGACTTTGAAGCACAGGACTCTCCCTCTCCTGCTCGTCCACCTCAGTTTTGATCTCAGTCGTATTTGGTCCAATAACAGAATTGCTAACAGCGTCATCTGAGGCCTCCGTCCCTCCCGCGCCTTCCTCGTCTTCCGCCTCCAGCAGGGAGTCAATCGGTGCCACATCGTCCTCCTCGCTAACATTCGGGGAGTCGGAAATCATGACACTCTCCATCATCTGGTCGTTGAGCTTGTCCAGCAGGCTCTCTGACGGCGTGGTGCCGCTGTCCTCATGCGGGGTGACAAAATCTCCCCCTAAATCAATGCTGTCTTCGGGGAGCAGGACACTGTCCGTGACGGGGACAAGTCCCAAGGCCGTTTCCTCAGGAGATGGATCGAGGGCGTCCTTGGAAACATCCTCGACCGTGATATCCAGGGTGACTGGCCGCTGAGCAAGACCCTCACCGCTATCCATATTACTACTCCTGCAAATAATATGGATAACCACTTTGGATTATAAATATGGATTATAATTTGCACATGGACATCTATAATACCACTTCGAGTTGTACATTTGGATTACACTTTACAAATGGACATGGTCTAATGCATATCCGCTTTGATTAAAAAAGAGCAGCTAAATAGGCAATCCATGTCCCAGCGCAGGGAAAAAGTGGCTCCATGCTTTGCTTTGCTCTGCTGCGCTCCCCTCCTCTCCAGAACCTTGAACATAATTACTAGTGTCACCATCAGTACTATTATCTTTATTATTTCTCATGCTTCTCTAATGCTGTAATAGCGTCCTTGGTGCGTCCTTTAGCGTTAATTCCACCTGATCACATTTGGGCTCGCTAGTTAACATGGTGGCACTGCTCACTAACTTCTGTTAATAGATGTAATTTTGCTACTCTAACGGTTTTGCTACTCTAACACCTTACTACTACCTCAGCTCATCCAGTATCATGACCAAGCCCAACTTTAAAATATAACAATGAACCAATGCATCAGCATAATCCAGCACTTTTGAATTCAGACGCCTTAATTCCATTTGGTAGCCGCTGCATGCACGTCAGCTCGCACCAGTCGTCTGCCACTTGAACTAGCAAGGTGGCTAACGCCGGATCAGCGAGTTACCGAGCACAACCTTTTCACAAAAAAAAAAAAAGGTTGATATGCTTGGCGTCTCTATACATAGGGACAAGCCTGACAATAAACACGGTGCGGAGCGCGCTACATTGCATTTCGGCACAATAACAAACATTCATACAAGAGACACGGAACATGTTTTTCCATCTTACCTTCGACGCTACGGGACTGACAGTTTGACCCGCACTGCGCACGCGTCACGGCACGGCACGCCGACGAGCCCATCTACGGTGTCCCCAAGCGGCCAAACTTAAACGGATCGCAGTCTAGCGCCGACGAGTCGCGAAGCGTCAGCGCTTCCGTGTGACAGTGTACGGTGTCCGCGGGAACCCAAAATTGATCGGATGACATTCTCTAACGGTGCGCACGCAGGATTTAAAACGCGAGAACGCTTTGTTCATGGGTCCCTCCGCACTTTACGCCGTCGCCTCCGTAGCGACGTCTTCGCCATCGCGGAAGTGCAACAGCCCGGCTGTTGCGCGGGGCCGCTGCGGTGCAACTCGGGCTGTAAACAACTCCTTTTACTCCTTTTATTCTTTCTTGTGCCAACATAAGGCAGGTGTGCAACCCTGCTTCGCTTTCGAGGGATGGAGGACGATGCCCCGGTCATTTATGGTCTGGAATTTCAGGCACGTATTAGTCCATATCTTAACTCGCTCACTGGCCATTATTTAGTTGTTAAAGCCGCAATGGTCGCACGGACGCTGTTATTATAGTATAAACGCGTTGCCACGTTTCCTTAAACGCTCGCTTGAGTCTGTTGTACTGCACCGGGGCCTTTGAAGAAAATGACAATATGTCTGCAAACATATCAACATATTTACTGTAATTATACTGGTGGTGTGTGGACGGAAGCGCTGCACACACTCCGTTGGATACTGTACATAGCTACACATCAGAGTCGCTGTATTAACCAAGTACATTTACCAAGACTGTAATGGTGTTTGGCGCGTTACACTGCAGACGATTAGTATAAAAAGAGCATAAAAAAAAGAATAGAATAGAATAAAAAGTGAGGTGAAAATAGAAAAATCCAAAACAGAAATAGTCTGATATATAAAAACATACAAAATACGATACTACTACTCGGATAAATTATTGTTATGGTTAAAGATACTGTTTTGGTTTGTTTAGTATATGTAATATATGTATTATATATGTAGTATATGTATATATTGATCATTTATATTTATTTGGTTTTTAATTTTGCCGATGTATTGTTTCGCTTATTGTTTTGCCCGTGTGTATTTAAGTTTTTATAATTTAGAATATATTATCTAATGACATTTGTTCCTCCCTACTTTGTTTTGCACAGCCATCAGAGTTTCCCCTTTTATCATTTTGCTGCACCGTACTTGTATGACTGCATGTGACAAATCCATATCTTGACTCTTGAATCTGCTGTTAACTTATTCTATCTTTTTTATTGCAGGCAAGAGCGCTCACTGCTCAGACGGCTGAGACGGACGCCATTCGCTTTCTAGTGGGAACACAGTCGCTGAAGTTTGACAACCAGGTGAGTTTAGTGACACAAAAACAATGATTCCATATGGATAAAATGCTATTTCTCCCCTTACTGTACTACTACACTGCAATAGACTAGTGACTTTTTTCATATCGAGGACCCTCAATTAGAAACACATTACGCCACGGAAGACAAGAAATTTGCATTTGATGAAGACAATGACCTTTTTCAGTTTTTTAATTTACTAATGAAAAAGACACATGAGCTGAAAAATAAAGGTAAGTGTCCTTTATTTCTCAGCTCAATATATGTATTTTTTCCTTTTACAAACCACTTGTCTACAAACATCCTATTCTGATCTTTGCCGTTATTATTGAAGGAATATTAAAATGTAAATAAACTCACACACCATTACCTGAGACATTGCCTTTCTATATATTTGATAGTCCTCAACAATTTTATTTATTTTTGTCCTTGGTTGATCACAAATTGACTGTAAATAGGATTCCGTCTCAATTAAGTCATTTGTAAGAGCAGGGTTTCTGCAGGCCCCCAGGAAGTCTTAAAATGTCTAGAATTCTACAAACATTAGGCCTTAAAAGTCTAAATTGTCTTTATGTTGAATTTATTGGGTTTTAATTTCACCAGGAATGTTTTTCCTTTTGTCAAATAGTTCTCCCGTGTCAGACACTACATTTCTGATGATATAAAACCATCAATTTAACTCTGTGATACAGTACCTGCAGACAGCCTGTTAATAAATGTACAATACATAATAAATACAATTATAAATATAATAAAATAAATAAATAAATGATGCTCATTCTACAATATATGCAGTGCCATAGATGGGTAAAAAATATTTCAAAAAGTCTGAATTTCCTGAAAGGTCATACCTATCAGAGGCCAAATGAAGGGCAGTATGGGATGCCTTCTCTGGGGTACTTAACACCAAATGCATACAACTGAATGTGTGAAAGGCCAGCATAGCGTTAACTTAAACATTTAAACATAACTTAAATTTCAAATTTTTCATCCCATGTCAGTAGTAATAAAAATGGTTGATCAATTTCTAAAAAAATTACATTTGCGTTGGTAAGGTAATCCAATAAATCAATTAAGTCCAAGGCGCATCGCTTCGGGATCTGAAGCAAGCAACGGCCAATCATGAAGTGTACATTTATTTGTGTATTTGTGGTAAATTTACTTTGGGAAATACCATTTTAGAGACTTCTATTTTTATTTGACGAGGCAGAAGGTTCAGGGTTTTTGGCAGTAGTGACTTTGTGTGTGTGTGTGTGTGTGTGTGTACGTGTGAGCTCGGGGACCCCAGGTGTAGCTCAGTGGGGACAGACCGTCTGGCCCTGATACACCAGTAATTGGAGTGGTTCCAGCCTTCTTTCTTTTATTTTTTCTTTCTTTTTTTGTACTTTGGGACTTATTGGTGTCAATGTGCATCCACCTTTTGTGCACACCCATTTGTAATTTGTGTGTGTGTGTGTGTGTGTGTGTGTGTGTGTGTGTGTGTGTGTGTGTGTGTGTGTGTGTGTGTGTGTGTGTGTGTGTGTGTGTGTGTGTGTGTGTGTGTGTGTGTGTACGAGTGTCTGTCGTCTTCTTTGTGTGTGGTGCTCGCAGAGGTCAATATAGTGACAGATGTGAAACAGTTGGCTCTTAATATGGGAGAAATAATTGAGAACGAGAGAGAGAGCAATTTAAAAAAAAAAATAAGATAAACAGTCTTTTGGCAGACTTTGGTGTGAAAACAGTCTGGTGATTGATGCAGATTGAGTTTTTTCATCCAGGTCTTGTCTTGCGAGTCTAATACAGAGCGTACCGGGAAAAGGTGACAAGGCACTCGCCAAACGAGCCTTTATCCCAACCTCCACTGGGGCGTGGGCACTGGGCACGGACCTGGAAATACAAGAAAATGATATGTAATATTCTGTGCAGCCTTGTGCGTCTAACCACAATGCCTTAATCAGATGTGTGGCGTACTGTGCATTGATGAAGCTTCCTTTATCGCACACGTAGCCCACTTGTATTGCCATGGCGACGGTATGTAGTACTTTGGTACTGGTATCTCATTGAGACTCACTCAGGGTTACAAAAAATAAATCGCAGGATTTTTGTCGCTTTGGTGCTGATGGTGTCGGCCCCCCTCTTTGTGGAGATTCACAAAAACGTAGCCTCAGACTTTATTAGTCCCTCTGGGGGAAATTAGTCCTGCATGTGTCCCATCCTAGTATCTGACGGATAGAGCCACTCGCCACGTAGCGGCGCCCGGGGAGCAGTTCGGGGGTTAAGTGTCTTGCTCAAGGACACTTCGGCTGGCTGCCAGGAGGAGCCGGGGATTGAACCGGCAACCTCTCGATCACGAGACCGCCCTCTCTACTCCTACTCCTGAGCCACTGCCCCACACCCCCTGGGCGGTCTCAGAAGGTATGAGCGCGTCCCCGCTCCGGGATTAGACTGCTGGAGTTGAGTTTGAACTGCCGCTATGAAGAATGCCTCTCCAGCTTGCCATCCCCCAACACTTCCCCTTGTATGTATATGCCTGCTGGCCTTTCCACCTCCCATTAAGAATAATGCAGGCTGGAAATATCTCTACTAACTCGCCTAGCACCTTTTTAAAATCCCTCGGAGACCAATAGCTGGAATGACAGATCGCGGAGGGCGCGCCGGCATGGCATTTAAGGCTACTAACGAGATAAAGCGCCCGGGCTTGGCACCTCGCGCCCGCTCGCTCCTCTACCGCCGCCCTGCTTACTGTCATCCACGCGGCTAAAGAGCTTTTTTGCGAAGTGGGCCCAATAAGTGTGTGTGTGTGTGTGTGTGTGTGTGTGTGTGTGTGTGTGTGTGTGTGTGTGTGTGTGTGTGTGTGTGTGTGTGTGTGTGTGTGTGTGTGTGTGTGTGTGTGTGTGTGTGTGTGTGTGGAGTGATTGGAGGTGGGTGGGTGGGGCAAGAGCCAGCTTAATTTTTACCCCCCTTATCCCCCTCCACACCCTCTACCCAACACCATCTCGAACTCCTCCCTCCGATCAGGAACATAATTAAAAGCGCTGGGCCTGGTGCCAGAGCGGCTGAAGGCTATTACTCACTCCCCCGGATCTTGGAAGAACGAGGGATAAATCACCTAGAGTGAGGGGAGCTGGAACTCTCTCTCTCTCTCTCTCTCTCTCTCTCTCTCTCTCTCTCTCTCTTTCTGTCTCACTGTCTCACTGTCTCACCCCCCCCTTCTCACACCTTGGTTAATATGGGTGGAACCTTATTATCGGGGCCCCCTTCCTCGTCCCTCCAATTACCCTGTCCCGCCGGCCCAAATTTATTTGCACAGCTTCCCCACCGGCATAAAATTCCAACTTTGCGTTTTATATAGATATATATATATATAGTAAGTGCTTGGTGCGGTCCAATCCAAGGTTAATTGCCGCCGAGCTGACCTTGAGGCGGCTGAAGGATACTGCCACTCTTTCTTACCCCCAGCGCCCCACCCCTATCTTCCACCTCACAGTGGCACCTGGCCAACCCCACGCAAACCAACACAAGCCGAGCCGACCTACCCTCTAGTTCTGCCTGTAAAGGTTTTGGAGGGTAAAGGGGAGGGGAGGTGCCTAGCAGGAGTTATTGTCCAGAGCAACCCCATAAATGCTTCTAGGTGCTGTAAACCCACCTGCACCTGTTTTGGGGAAAAGCTGGAGCCTCGCTGTTTTACCGGGGCCGCGTGGCAATGAATTGCATTGCACGAAATAAATTTCGCGATAGGAATAGGCCTTTCCGCAGACCCCTTGTTGTTGGAAGTCTCTAACCTTTTTTGCTGAGTGGGGACCCAGCGCGGCGGTGTCAGACTCTCCACCAAGTTTGGGAAGGTCGCAGTGTTAGAGTAAGACGCATCGGGCGTGTATTCAAAATGGCCACCTCCTGGGTCTTAAGAACTGCCTCTTTTTCTGATTTGCATATTTTGTGACCCTTCTCATGAAAACCTAAACCTATTAAAACCTGAAACTTTTAATGAACAGCGTATCAATACAGTGGGACAAAAGATCTGCTGCAAATTTCCCTGTTGGTGGACTGTACCGCAAGATTTACTGTGCTAACACCGAGAAAAACTGATTGTGTAACTGTGGTTTCCTGTAGGGTTTCCACGTTATTTTGTTTGTTTTCTGAAACGATAGAGAATAGTACAGTGATATCACTATAATATCACTATAAGAATAAACTCTCATCTTTTATTCTCTGTAATTTTCCTATAGCGTGTTTGAGCAAACCGTAGAAAGCCTACAGTATAGTCAACCGCCCTATAGTATTTCCACAGTAAATCTGATAGTACGGTGCGTTTCCGAATGGGGTCTTAATTTGACTCAATTACTGTCGGCTTATCGTTGGTAACTGGAGGACGAAGATAATCACAATAACACGTGCTGTGTTTTCTCTCTGTTCTCTCTGAAAAGATCCTCCCGTCGCGTCATTTGCTTCACTGGAAATTGTTCTCTGAAACCACCGTCCACGAGACAAATTGTGTCCGAGGTGTCGCCGATCAAAGCCTTCTCCGCAGGTGTCGAAAGTTTGACCGCCGGCCTTCGCTTAGCCGCTTTCGTTCACGACGCACAATCTCTTAACGAAAAAAAAACCCCGGTCTCAGACACTAACCTTTGGTTCCTTTCAAGCTCTCTTAATCACGAGACGCCGAGCCGTAAACCCTTTATCTGGAGGGGGAAAAAAACAAGATGAGTTTTAATCGATATCGTATTTTGTTCTAGCTTTTTTTCCCCCTTATTCCCCTTTCCCCTCTGCCTTTAGCAGACGTGTCGCACGGGGGGCGGGGGGACTTCCAGCGATTCAATGCCACTTCTAAAAGACTTGTCTTAATCGCTGCTTTGAAGGCCAAATCAAGACGAAAAGTGGAGGGCGTGCAAAGTTGTGAGAGAGGGGGGGGGAGAACAAAAAAACACACCGATGTCTGCCTCGAGATTTGATTTACTGTCTTTATTTTTAATGGAGGGAATCTTTATCTCCATGCAGGGGCGGGGGGGGCTCAGAACCCTGGCAGGCACGTGCAGATGAGATGAAAGGGGGGTGCACACATTGTTTATTTATCCTGACTCTTTCTCCCCTCTCTCTCTCTCTCTCTCTCTCTCTCCCTCTCCCCTTGTCTATCTGCTCTCTCCGTCCCGTCTCTCTTTGCTCACTGTACCCCCAGATCCACATCATTGACTTTGATGATGAGAATAACATCATTAACAAGAACGTGCTCCTGCACCAAGCTGGGGAGATATGGCATATTGGCGCCAGTCCTGCGGATAAGGCCGTGCTCACCACCTGCTACAACAAAAGTGAGTCCGCCTCGCCCTTCTGTCTTCCTTACATCCACCCTTTCCCCCTCTCTCTCTCTCTCTCTCTCTCTCTCTCTCTCTCTCTCTCTCTCTCTCTCTCTCTCTTTCTTCCGTCTCTCTCCGTCGATTTGACTGTATCTGTCCTTCCAATTACCTTGCGCACTTTTGCCGCATGTCGAAGCCCTTGTTTAATCAGGTCTTTACGAGGTGATCGATGCCCAGTCCTCTCCGCTGGAACTGCGTTAGCATGTCATGTTCAGACCCCGGGAGGATCAATTCTAATGTGTGGACATGACAACTCGCGTGAGGCGCGGCGGCGGCAGTGGCAGTGGCGGCAGTGGCGGCAGTGGCGGCAGTGGCGGCAGTGGCGGCAGTGGCGGCAGTGGCGGCAGTGGCGGCAGTGGCGGCAGTGGCGGTAGCGGCGCTGGCCAAGGTCAAGAGGGTCCCTGTCAAGAACCACCCGACGCCAGATTTTGAAACCATTTGCAATCTCATACCTCATCCTGCGTCTTCCGACTCACTAGTCCCACAGTATCAGATGTCGAGTGACCACTGTACTTAAAGTAAAATTGAAACCATTACAAGTTATAGCACGGCAGACGTTGCCAGGTGCCACGAGAACAGGCATTCTCAGCCTTTTTGTCCATTTTTGGTTTTAAAGCGGACCTATTATGCTCCTTTTCACCAAGTTAATTTATGGTCTCTGAGGTCCCCAAAACATGTTTTTATGCTTTTTTTTTGCCGAAAATACCACTCAGATTATGCATTCCAGCCATTCTAATATGTTTCCAATCCACCCTGTCCGAAAACTGGCTGTTTCAGTGGGAGGAGCCACCCTCCCGAGGCCCCTAGTTCTGTGAGCCAATGGGGTTTGAGCTTTACTCTGGATTCTGTTGTATTTCTGTGTAAACTTTCTCTTATTTCACCTTATCAGTCCACAAAAAATTGGTTTCTGTACAAATTTGAGGCGAGAAATAAGCAATCCAGTCGCTGAATCTAAGGCTTAATTGAAAAGTTTGTTGCGACTTTCACCAAGCTTGGAAAACTATGCGATACCGCGGGGCTTGGTTCTTTTTTGTGTCATTCAATTACAGGAACGTCAGGGGGAAAAAAATAAATAAAAATACATCTGTGGTTTTGTTTGAAGAAACGCGGAGTGGCCTTCAGTAAAGTCAACCCACAATGGACACATACACACAGGAAGAAACACACAGCAGAATTGATTTTAAATACTTACATTTCCCTCTGCAGTTTGTCATAGACAGTTGGTATTTATTCCTCCTTTCTTTTAAATGATTTATGATGGTCCTGTGAAACCAACAACAGAGCACTTCCTATGATTAGCGCTTAGCTACGATGCTAGCAGGTCTGCGGCGTGCTTGGAGTTGGCAATAAAGGCGATAAAGCAACGGATTTAGGCTAAATAATAATCTCTTGTACTGTACTTTCAAAACTGACATTACTGGTCAAATTGCGGCCATTCCATATTGCCTATAAGCATTTTAGTTTCATGTCAATTCGATTATCGCATCTGCTGCTATTATGATATGACGGAGCATGGAAATATCTATCAAAATATATCGATAAAATGGCAATGTACCAGTCTTAGAAATAACCCCCTCACTGTGTGCATATCAAGTGACTTTGAGATTGAGAATGTCTGTCCCGGGAGCGGAAAGTGAGGTAACCAAACACGGACACAGGACACACGTAGGACTTATATTGAAATTTAGCGTTGAATGCCACATAATGTTGTTTTTCTTATTTTGTTTTATCTTTTTTTTTTTTTTGTTGTTATCACTGCGATGTGGAGGTGGTTTATGCAGCCACACCTGTCTTGGGTCTAGGTAATTGAGCCCGGGGTTAGGGTGGCTGCAGGCCTGTTTCTCGTTAGAACAACAATCAATGAGCAACAGGTCAAGATTCAAGATTGGGGTCAAAGCCCCAACACACACAGGGAGGAGCTCTTGTCATGATATGCTTTCAATCTGCTCCGGGCTTGTTCCAGCTTGCCCACTCTCTACAGCAAAACTGGTGTGTTTTCACCCCCATCGCCTGCCAAAAAGTAGGAATCGGATGTGCTTGCTCACTTTGCTTACAATGTTTGGCTCAAGATGGCGTGGAATCTTCTTTGCACCCTGCTAGTGAATTTTGTTTATTTTTTGGGAAAAGCTATATTGTGCCAAATTTAGGTTTTGTTCCAAGTTGATGCCAACATTCAGGAGAATGCCGGTGGTAACTAGTAGGAAATGCATGACATTAGCTGGCTGAGCAGTGAGTGCCAACAAACCCTAAAATTGAAACATGGCAAACACTAGTTCATGCTGCTGCAGCAACAGCTCTGCCAAATGTAAGACCTGTTGAGAAGGAAAACAGCAAGATTCATGTGGAATTACTTTGCTTTTGTGGCAGATGATCAAGGTATGATTATAGATACTCAAAAAACGCTGCCATCGAGCATTTCAAACAAAGTGAGAAACACAATCGAAGCAAGGCAAGCACCTGGAAGACCAACATCCTGATTTATTTAGTGTCCAACCAGGTGTGACGAGAGTTATATGGTCTTAATAGCTTTTTAAGTCAGAGATTTATTATTGGACCTACAGTACAAATAATACTTCAACATATCTGCATTCATTTCTTCCAGTCTTTCATTGTTTGAGTTTCTATGCAGTGTCTTATGTCACCACTTGCTAGTGCTTCAGTAGCAAGAGCATATAGGCGGAGCGATACAAGGACTGTGAAAGCAGACGTAAAAGTGGTTGCCCCGGGTCATTGTGGTCATTATATAACTAATCGCTGATTGCCGCTATTGATCAATCAAAGCGAGCATTCCACAGAGCCTTGTCAAAAAACAATGTTAGCCTTTAAACCTCAACGTCTTTCACTCAATCTCTTTACTTCAATAATTATTAACTATTTCAAAAATATACGTATTATACAATGCAACTGAAGCTTGTCAACAACAAACTCAAAAAGAAAAGACTTTGCCGGTGCAGACTGCAATTGGTAGCGAAACCACCCCCGTTTCCTTGCGTTCTTTCTGCTTGGAATGCGTTGGCCCGACCTCCGCCTCTAGGTAGACGGGGCGATGCAGCTGATGTGGAGACCCCGTGGGTCCAGGACCGGAGGCGCCAGCCATTGTGTTGTTCATGGGGAGGACTGTGACTTCACAATAACTTGTCGCCAACATCTTACATTTGGAATGAAATTGGGTTTTGGCAGGTAGAAATGTCTGTCTGGTATACTACCCTCTTCATACACACAGGAATCACCGGTTGCTTAGGCGATTAAGGCACGCTCGAAAAATATATCGCAAATAAATGATCTCCAACTGCCACAAAAGAAAGGAAATTATAATTAAATTTCCATTGGCTTTTTTTGCCATTGGCTTTGGTGTTGGTGGATGTTTAGCGAGCGGCCGGTTCTACTGTTGGAAAAGAAAGGCATCAGGGGGTAGATCGCTGAAGTGCAGGAATTGAGACTGCCATTGTGTGGAGGCTGATAGGCGATAGGTTTTGCGTTCTACAAAAGGGAAGTGTAATTAGCTTGTCATCCTATCCTGGTGCAGAGACCTCCCAATTAGAGGGCTGTAGTGTGTGGACAGTGACTTTTCATATTGGGTCCCCACTCTCGACAGTCAGGACACGCAGAGCGTCGACCAGTCATTCACCGCTGCCGCTGGGACTCAATGTTAAGTTGGTGTGTGTGTGTGTGTGTGTGTGTGTGTGTGTGTGTGTGTGTGTGTGTGTGTGTGTGTGTGTGTGTGTGTGTGTGTGTGTGTGTGTGTGTGTGTGTGTGTGTGTGTGTGTGTGTGTGTGTGTGTGTTATTTCCTATATGTCCCAGGGTGAATATGAAACTGGCTGTGTGTGTGTGTTTAACTATTTTGTGTATCCGTGTGTGACTGTGTGTGGCTATGACAGTGTGTGTGTGTGTGTGTGTGAGACTATGACAGTGTGTGTGTGTGTGTGGCTATGACAGTGTGTGTGTGTGCGACCATGACAGTGTGTGTGTGTGCATGTGTGTGTGTGTTGTGTCTTGTCACATTGGAGCAGACAGCCATGACAGATGGGGCAGACTCATCGAGTGGGAGAGGTTGGCGCAGAGCACCGAGTAGGCCTCTGGAGGCAGCATTCACTAGTGGGACTGGGTGTAACTTCGTTCTCTCTCACTCGCTGTCTCTCTCTCTCTCTCTTTCTCTCCCTCTCTCTTTCTCTCTCTCTTTCTCCCTTCCCCTCCCTCCCCTGGCATGACCCTCACGCTGATGCAGGGGCGAGCTTGGGCTAATCTTGTCTTCCTCCGTCCGTTTCATTAAATTCCTCTAATGTTTGTGCTTCCTTTCGTGCATTTGTCTATCAGTCCCGTGTAGCCATGTATGTCTCTTTCTCTCACTCTCTCTTTCTCTGTCTTTCCTCTCTCCCTCTGTAGCCCTCATCTTTTCTTCTCTCTCTCTCTCTCTCTCTCTCTCTCTCTCTCTCTCTCTCTCTCTCTCTCTCTCTCTCTCTCTCTCTCTCTCTCTCTCTCTCTCGTGTCAGCTAAGCTCTACATGCTTCAGTTCACAGGATGACAGGACACACTGGACCAGGCTGAAGCTCAGACAACCCACCGCGCACACACACACACACTTTCACACATGCAGACACATACACACACACACGCACACACACACACACACACACACACACACACACACACACACATATACACAGACACTCACAAAGTACATTACATTGACAAGCCCAATCCGAATGTACAGAAAAAGAACATTCTTCAACAAATGTGCACACAGGATCACACTAAATCACACAGAAAACACACACACACACACACACACACACACACACACACACACACACACACACACACACACACACACACACAGATGTACGTGAGTCTGAGGACACACTCGTATACACTTGCGGTGTTCGCGCTAGCCCCCACTGGCACCCAGATACGTGAGCAGGAAAGGGTCTTTTGTTCTCTGTGATTGCTTGCGCACTTAGCCGGAGCGCAGGCTTGTCTAAAACCACTCAAGAGCCCCGCGGACTTGCGCCGCGCTGCTTTTTAATTTGACAAATAGGCCTAATGCCAGTGTTTCATAGCCCCACGCCTGCCCACTCACTGTCAATATCAACACCAAATAAGGGGGGCGAGTTACGCACTCCCGGTCGCCTTTCTCTCCCTTATTTTTTTTAAATTCTGTGATTGGTTTTTGCTTTCTAGCTTTGCTTCCAGCTCCAAGTTTTTTGTTCAATTACTGTATCCATTCTACATTTTACACTACCGGTTCCAATTAGCGGCCCCCGCTCTAAGTGGTGCAGGGCTTGCCAAAATAACTCATTTGCGATGTGGGTTTCGGTGCAGGTCCACCCACGTTACACAATGAGCTCCAGTCCACTGACTGTATACCACATTCAGACACACACAGACATAAACACACATACTGTATATATGTCGCCTTCACTTTCCGGTGGCCAAAAATGTTGTGTGTCCATTTGTGCTTGTTTGATTTGTATGTGCGTGCATATAAGTGTATACACACACGGCCAATATGTATCTGAATGTGTTAATGTGTGTGTGTGTGCGTGTGTCTGTGTGTCTGTGTCAGCGAGCGACAGCAGGGTGGTGTCCTGCGCAGCGGTGTGGAGGATGCCTTGCGACTGGGAGACGGGGAGCAGCCACGAGTCGCCCGACGACTCGGCCCACAACGCCCAGACGCTGGAGCTGCTCTGTCACCTCGACAACAGCGCTCACGGCAACGCTGCCTGGTAGGCAAGAGGGAGCGGAGGGGTGGGGGTTCGATAAGGACAGTTCGGTTGGATGTGAACAATGAAACCTTCCCCCTATGCTGTTTGCATCGCAATGTTTTGAGTGTAGCGATCTGATTTTCTCAATGAAATATTACAACTTCTCAAGATTTTTTTCAGAGGATTTAGCAGACACTCCAAGGTAACTAACAATAAGTACAGTTATCCTCGTTGTAGTTTGTGTCCAAACACCAATGCGAATAGCCACATGCAGTGAGAGTGACGCTATTACTGTCCACAGAAATGTGGTGGTAACTGCGCAAGACCAAAAAAAAAAAAGCCAAACAAAGGATCCGCTGTGTGATCTTCTTCAGAGAGCTGGTGCAACTGAAGCGTATTTATAAGGCATGTCACTTTCCAGTGATCTGTAAATTATATTTTGACATTATTATTATTATTACTGTCACGGCATCTGTAGGTAGTGGAATGCGCAGCGGTCCGTGGTGATTTTCAAAACGCACTCTGAAAGCAATTTTTTGGAACTCTGAATACTCTTTTGTACAAATAAGGCATTGCAAACCTTAATTCCTATTGAACTCAAAAGATATGGAAAACACAACTAAAAGTTATAGAGAGAAGTGGTCAAAACTTGCATTGAACCACAGATGACCTCGAACCTGCAGGACCACGGACAGCTTGGGTACCGGCCTTGTGTGCAGTGGCCCAGAACTTGGTAGAGTAAAATATATTAAATCAACTGTCATCATTTCTACATGGTAATATTAAGATTCAGTGAGAACTTAAATTTCTTCAGTAAAAATATAGATAATATATTTTCTATATTTTCTATATATATATTTATTATTTATTTTTATAAATATATTATATTTATATTAAATATATTATAATTGTAGATTTACTCATACTATTTAAATGTTTATGGTCACTGCACATAAACCTAAAGTACAAAGTAAAACCCAGGGTCCCCCACCCGGTTACGCAAAGACATGCAACTGTGTCTCCGTGTAACCGGGGCCATCATGTCATCATCAGCTATAAGATAATACATTCTTGTAGTTGGTGTACTTCTTTTTTTTTATTTTTTTCAAAAAAAAATCATGTTTTAAGGACCCTCAAAATGGTAACACTTTGAAAATCTGGCCCCCAACACAATGGAGATTAGGGTTACTGGTTTAATAGCTTGACCAGTGATACTGTAGCAGAGTACTGTACATCCCTGTTGGTCCAGGATCTTTGTCTCAAATATGCATATTCCTCCACTCGCCCCCTCTCCGATTCTCCTCCTCCTCCTTTGCCTGTCCTCATTTATTACTATCTCACTCTATCTTTAATCTCCGTACTGCACAGATCTTGCCCTGTGCTCCATCTTCTTGTTTATCTCCTTGTCTTACTTTACATCTAACCAGCCGCCCTCCTTCCTCGCTCCCTCTCTCTTCTCCATGTTAATGTGAACTTGAATAATTTTTTCCCCTTATTCTATCCATCTATTTTATTCTATCTGCCGTGGACTCCCCTTCATATTTCAGAACGGGGTCCCGGCCCGACCCTCCTTTGTCTCGCGGCCACGTCTCGTGTCGCCCATAACTCATTGGTCGGCGGGAATGGAAATCAATGGTCATTCCCCCTTTTTAGCCCTGCGTTCATCGCTATCATTTTTATAAGGTGCCAGTCAGTTAGTGTGACGCATGGCTGCGAGAGAGAGATAACGACCGGGAAAGATAGATGAAGAGAAAGATGAAGATAGGTGTACAAAAGAGATATTTTCTTTTTTCCTCTTTTTTTTTTTTATGTTTTGACATTTTTTGTGGGGTTGAAACACACACACACACACACACACACACACACACACACACACACACACACACACACATGCCCCCCCAGAGAATGGGGGGTGCATGTGTGTGTGTGTGGCCAGGTAAGGCAGGACTTCTGGGTAGAGATTGATGGCCCCAAGTTTCGCCACCTTAACACCCTGTGAGCTATAACCCTCTCAAGGGCACCTGTGTGTGTGTGTGTGTGTGTGTGTGTGTGTGTGTGTGTGTGTGTGTGTGTGTGTGTGTGTGTGTGTGTGTGTGTGTGTGTGTGTGTGTGTGTGTGTGTGTGTGTGTGTGTGTGTGTGTGAGTGTGTCTGTGTGTGTCTGTGTGTGTGTGTGTCTGTGTGTGTGTTGCTGTGAGGCTTGTAGCTGATGCTGTGTAGTATTGGCTTTCCTAGATGGATGGCTTGGGTCTGCTGCCCACCTCCTCCATCTCACCATAACACACACACACACACACACACACACACACACACACACACACACAGGCAGCCTAGTCTGCACTAGCAACAACATGTGCGTCAGTGTTTGAGTGTGTGTAGGTGTTTTTTTGTGTGTACTATATACAGTATGCGCATGTCAGTTGTCTTTGAGTGGTTGTTGGAAAAAGAGAGGAACAATAAGGAAATGGACGATGAATTTTGCATTTTGCTAGTGTGTGTGTGTGTGTGTGTGTGTGGTTGTGTGTGTGTGTGTGTGTGTGTGTGTGTGTGTGGTTGTGTCTGTGTGTGTCTGTGTGTGTCTGCATTGTGACATGTCCATCTGCATGTACAGTAGCAGCCTCCATTGCTGTGTTTGTGTGTGACTAACTGCCTTTTTCGCCTGTGTGTCTATCTCACACATAACACCTAACGCACCACCCCCAAAAAATACTTTTTTTTTTCACCCAAACACTTTTTATCACCTCTAAATCCCCTCATTGTTTGGGTGGACAAACATTGGAGCTACCATCCTGTTGTGAAAAGCGTGCCTCGAATGGAAATATCAGCAAAATAGACCCCACACACAAAAATAAATAAGAAACGCAAGATAAACAAAGCTTGGCAAAATAATGTTTTTGCGCGCGTGTGTGTGTGTGTGTGTGTGTGTGTGTGTGTGTGTGTGTGTGTGTCTGAGTCTAGATCTTTTTTTTTTTTTCTTTTTTCTTTTTTTGGATTGGAAGCCAATCACGGCCCTGGGAGGGAGCACCTCAGCGCAAAAAGCCAATGAGGTTGATTTCCTAAAGTGGGGTGTGTGTGTGTGTGTGTGTGTGTGTGTGTGTGTGTGTGTGTGTGTGTGTGTGTGTGTGTGTGTGTGTGTGTGTGTGTGTGTGTGTGTGTGTGTGTGTGTGTTTCTTTGTCTGTGCGTCTTATTCTGCTATATGTGTGTCCATGAAGCAATCTGTATGGTGTGTGATTGTACGCCAGTGTGTAAGTGTTTGTCTACTCTCCTCTATTCCACATCCAAATATAGTACACACAGCTCTGTGTGTGTGTGTGTGTGTGTGTACGTGTGTGTCTGTCTATGTGTGTATGTGTGTGTGTGTGTGTGTGTGTGTGTGTGCAAATGGTTTGTGTGTGTGTGTGTCTGGGAATGTGTGTATGTGTACACCTATATCTTGTGGTTGTGTCTGCAATTTTCACTGCAAGGCTCTATAGGCCCAATCAATAGGACTCCAATGGTGGGCCCTCATGTGGACGATCAGCGCGCGCGTGTGTGTGTGTGTGTGTGTGTGTGTGTGTGTGTGTGTGTGTGTGTGTGTGTGTGTGTGTGTGTGTGTGTGTGTGTGTGTGTGTGTGTGTGTGTGTGTGTGTGTGTGTGTGTGTGTGTGCGTGCGTGCGTGCGTGCGTGCGTGCGTGCGTGCGACTATACTTGTGAGGACCGGTGTCCAAATTGACAAGTTTTTGGTAGGGCTGTCGTGGTTAAGACATTTACCCAACAGTAATAAGGGGTGGCTCAACTGCGCATTATGCGGCATTGACACCCTTTTTCTAGAAGGGATAACGTTTGTGCATTCCAGGCTCTGGGTCGGCCTGGAAGGGCTTGGGGTGGTCACCGACTCGGTTTCTCGCTGCACCTTCCCCCTCCACCTCGACCCTTCTTCTTCTCCCTTCCTCTCTTCATTTTTGTACATTTAGTATATTTTAGCTATAATTTATGGCATAATTTATCTATGACAGGGAGAGGTTCCCAACCACCGGGCTGCAGACCGGCGCCTCAGACCGACATTTTCCAACGGGCCGTGAGAAGGCGGAGTTTTTTCACAAGCGTTCTGCTGAGAAGCTCGGCAGCGGAGCAGCAGCAAGAAACAGAGTCAATTAATGCATCTACAATAAAAGCACACTGTTTTTATTTGCTATGTTTTTGGGGAAAAGCTCGCTCTGATCCCACACACACACACACACACAAGGCAGGCCCAAGCCTTTATGGGCCCTAAACAGAATTTGATTCGGGGGGCCCCCCACCGCCTCGGCGCCACCAATACTATTGACTATTTTCAATGCTTGATCATTGGCACACCTACTGTAAATCTAACACACTCATTATGTGCTGTGTTGCTTACATCATACCAATGTCTGCCGGGCATGTTTTTACCGTTCTATGGTTTTTAATCGCAAAAGGTAGCAAACTCACAAGAGTGGTCTGGTGTTAATTTGCACTTCAAAATTCAAAGTGATACAGTACTAAGTGGCATACTGAATGTGGTGTACGTACTGGAAAGTAACAAAGTAAACCAGCAGAAAATGCATTTACTGTAACAAGTTAACCACTTTAATTGCTTTTGGTTAAAAAAAAATTGCAACCTGCAAAAGTGCAGAACAAAGGTCACCTACAATTAAAATCCAATAACTAAGATAAACAGTACCTCCATGAGCAAAGTTTCCTTGTTATATTAAAAATCAATGCAAATGTGAAAAACTGATATAATGTTATTATATACTGACATTAAAGAGCAAAAGGTTCGGAAAAAAATGAGAAAAATTCCAAAAGAAACTAATTGAATTCAGACATTTATTCTTCTTATTACAAACTCCTCTTCCAAATTACCTCAATATTCCACCTTCTCCTTAGAATCTGTTTCCTGGCATTTCTGGAGGCAAAGTCATTTATGACATCACTGTAAACGATCTGATGACCGACTTTGTTGTTGATACCGAGTGATGCCAGGCCACTCAGTCTTCCTTGCCCCATTGAATATCTCAAGTAGTTCTTGATCAGTTTGAGCTTAATAAAGCTCCGCTCTGCAGACGCAACAGTCACAGGGAGAGTGCAGGCTACCCGGAGAGCTGCCCAAAGATTTGGGTACAACTCACAGATCTCATTTTGAGAGAGGTAAGTGAGAAGCTCAAATGTGGTCATGTTTGTTTAGGGGAGTTCTGGTAGGCTCTCCATCTCTGTAGGCTGGGCACTCCCGTCAACATCAGCCTCTTCTCCACAGGTATGTTTGTCTCCAAGAAGTGGAGACACTCTTATATGACAGTGCAGGCTTTTCTCAGTATTTAGGCATCAAAATTGATTATTTAAACACAAATTGATATCATGTATCTGGATAGGGTGACGTTTCAAAAAAGAAATGCATAAATAAAAAAATAAAAAAAAATAATAAAAAATAAAATAAATGTAATCAATAAATAAATTATAAAATAAAAACATTTCAATCTCTTTTGTGAGACATTTCAAGCACTTTTGGGGGCCCTCTGGTGGCCACGGGGGCCCTCAGCAAGCGCTTAGTTCGTTTATGTGTCTGGCCGGCCCTGCACACACACATACAGTATACAGTATATCTATATACAGTGTATGCACACCCAAAATTTAAAAAAATAATCCCAGGGGGAAATTTAAGTACTTTCCCCCTGGGATTATTAAAGTATTTCTGATTCTGATTCTGATTCTGAAATCAGACATGCTATTGTGTGCACAAGAATCATATACAATATTCTTATACGAACACAAGCGATGCGTCTCTTTTGCCTCTTCTCTTAAAAGGTTCATCTAGGGACAGAGAGAGAGTTTGAGTGGGGGAGGGGGAGACTCTCTGCGGCTTGAGATATATGGGTTGTAAAACCTCCAAAGCTCTCCCTGAGAGTATTTACATGCCATTACTATTGCCACCACGCTTGGCATGTTGTGGAGCCCAAGGTCGAATGCAAAGAACATGTTCTTTCATTTCATAAGCACGAAGCAACGCAATGAAGGAAATGAATACATTGTTCTCCCTCTCCTTCTTTGCCTCTGTTTCTCGCTGCCGTTCATGCTATTGGCCAAATTATATTATATTACATTTTAGGGACTTGAGGGAAATGTAAGGTGGCAAAGTCTTTAAAGATGTGTGTCGTTTAATTGGTTGTGTGTGTGTGTGTGTGTGTGTGTGTGTGTGTGTGTGTGTGTGTGTGTGTGTGTGTGTGTGTGTGTGTGTGTGTGTGTGTGTGTGTGTGTGTGTGTGTGTGTGTGTGTGTCTGTGGGTGAGGCAGAAAGAGAGATGGTATTTGACATGCCGCAATCTCCGTCTTTAAGGTCAGACCGAGGGCCCATCCAGCAAGAGCTGTTCTTTTCCAACAGTGAAGGTTGTTGCTCATCAACTTGGAATTTACATTCCCCATAAAGTCCTCTCCTCCCCTGCCCTCTCCCCATATATCTTAAATTGCCGATGCATATTACAGACTTGAAGGGGATCCAATAGCCATACGTAAGCTTTGCCTTCCCTCCTATTGACTTGAAGGGGATCCAATAGCCATACGTAAGCTTTGCCTTCCCTCCTATTCTCCACGATACCTCCTATATCTTGTGCTTCTCACATCCTCACACACACACACACACACACACACACACACACACACACACACACACACACACACACACACACACACACACACACACACACACACACACACACACACACACACACACACCACACCGCACACATACATCTTCTGGTGTTCTTGCCAAGGGTTTTCATTGAATGATGGGTCCAACGTAGGGAGTTGTCTCATCGTTGATGTCCCCAAGCCAAAACCATTTTAGAGCACAAAACTACATTTCCTCAAAACTACATTTCAATTTCCATCTCCTCAAATTTTAAGGAAATGGGGTTTCCTCAAAGTTTTTGCTCCAGCAGAAACATGAGCCTGCAGCCCAACCCACTGTGCACCTGTGGGTCCAAGGTTTCAGTGTAAGGTGATGTCTTTCTTCTAAGTTAGAGATGACCTGAAGTGAGAGAAGCAACTGTAACCATTGGGATTGGAACAGGGAAAAACGACGACAAGAAAACTAGCACTAATCTATAGTCTGTATGAAGGGTTCTGAACATTTGTTTCCCAATGATCCTCAACTCAAAACTCAACTCAATATGAGACCCCCCCCTTTTAACACACATTGTGGAACCTTTGCCTTCCTCCACCACAAGTCTTATCACCGTTGCATTGCAGTGTTTTTCAGGGCATACAATACATTATTACATTGCATTCACGGTTTCTGCTACAATTTACACCGATCAGCCACAACATTCAAACCACCACTAATAACCATTAATATTGTGTAGCTCCCCCTCATGCCGCCAAAACAGCTCTGACCCGTCGAGGCATGAACTCCACAAGAGCCCTGAAGGTGTCCTGTGGAATCTGGCACCAAGACGTTAGCAGCAGATCCTCTAACTACTGTAAAATGTGAGATGGGGCCCCATAGATCGGGCTTGTTATTCCAGAACATCCTGCAGATGCTCGGTCAGATCAGACCCTAACCCCGGCCATCCACATGATGTAGCAGAAAACATGATTCATCAGACCAGGCCACCTTCTTCCATTGCTCCATGGTCCAGTTCTGATGCTCACATGACCACTGTAGGCACTTTCGGCGGTGGACAGGGGTCAGCCTGGGCACTTTGACCGGTCTGTGCAGCAAGCTGTGATGCACTGTGTGTTCTGACACCTTTCTATCATAGCAACATTAACTTTTTCAGCCATTAGTGCTACAGTAGCTCTTCTCTGTGGGATCGGACCAGACAGGCTGGACTTCACTTCCCACGCACATCAATGAGCCCATGGTCGCCAATGACCTTGTTGCTGGTTCACCGGTTGTCCTTTTTGGAACACTTTTGGTAGGTACTAACCAATGCATACAGGGAACACCCCACTGAATTGGTCGATAAGCGAGGACCCATGTTATTTCACGGTAAGGTGGCGTGGCGATTGCGACACTGATGCTGAGACGCGGCGCACGCCGCGTTATTATACTGTATTGTATTGAGCTGGTCGTAAGTCCGAACAGTCGTTAAACAGGTAGATTGTTAAGTGAGGAATACTTGTATACTAACCAATATTTTACTATTAAGGAACATATGCCTCAAGGCCTCAGACACCCCTGTGATCTCTGCCACATATGAATATGAATGGAATGGATATGAAATGTATTATACAGTGGAGAAATCGCATAAGTGACCATGAGATATTCCTATTCATATTATAAAGAACTGCATAGCTTTTGACAAACTGATGAATAATTTGCGCTGGGATCTTGCACACACCACTGCTATTCACTCTCAGTTTCTCCGTGTGAAGACAACTCGGGGTAAGAAATCAAAAGATTGTGTTTCTGATCTTTGACATCACTATATTGGAAATACACAACGGTTGCATCAAACTTGGCGGTTTTGCTTCTCAAATGTTGTCCGCAAAGCGCGTTATGGACATATCTGCCGCTTTATTATAGAGTACATGACAAATAATTAGGAATCATAATATAAAATATTCATGAAAATCATGTGTAATTATCATACATACATGCCATAATATTCCACAGAACCAAGATAAAGAGTTTTGAGTTGGGCAAGCTGCAACAGGTGTTTCCGTTCAAACCCCACATGTCTAGAATTGGAAATTATTGACAAACCAGTGTGGCTGCCTTTTGTAGCATATATATATGGAGTGTTTTTATTGTTTACTGACCAAGTTCCCCCTTTTTCTCCCCCGTTTTTTTTTTTTGTTTTGTTTTGGTATTTTTTTTGTCCCTCATAAATTCCGACTGGCAGGGAGGATGACAAGTTTAGCTGCTTGACTAACTGACAAGGATCTAGAGGGTGTTGGATGCCATGAAGGGTCAATAGACTGTAACTCTCGCTCTGTTGTTAAAATGACGCCGTTCATTAGTGCCAAGCCTGAAATCTGACTACAAATTCACCCATGCGGCGTGTCTAGGCACACATTTAAAGCGTCTAGATCCTTTTGCTTCTGTTATTATTCCAGATGCTTCGACAGTCATTTGAATACTTACCTATTTGGAGCATTCGCCCTGTTTCTGCTTTGTCCCCAGCAATGCAATGGACACAATTGTGTGTACGCTTGTATATGTTTGGCTCTGTTATGAATTGCAATTAACTCTGTGTGTGTGTGTGTGTGTGTGTGTGTGTGTGTGTGTGTGTGTGTGTGTGTGTGTGTGTGTGTGTGTGTGTGTGTGTGTGTGTGTGTGTGTGTGTGTGTGTGTGTGTGTGCGTGCGTGCGTGCGTGCGTGCGTGCGTGCGTGCGTGCGTGCGTGCGTGTGTGCGTGCGCACGCACGTCAACAGTGTGCTGTGGGAGCCCATGGGAGACGGCAAGCGTGTGATTTCATTGGCGGATAACCACGCGCTGCTGTGGGACCTGCAGGAGAGTTCTACACAGGCCACGGTGAGTAGCGCTCTCACACACACATACAGACCCACACACACACACACACACGCACGCACACCTGGCTGACATAAACTCAGAGCATATCACACAATGGCCAACTCATTATTTGATAACCACCATATCGTCACGGTGTTATCACACACACACATCCTCCCTCTGCAGCAAGCACTGCGGAAAGCGTCCAACCCTCTCTCTCTCTCTCTCTCACTCATTTTTACTCACTATTTTTTCTCTTCTTGCACACACACACACACACTTATATATCTGTATTTATATCCGGGTATCTTCTCCAGATGTTTTTAATTTAACTTTATTCTTGTCAAATGTACCAGTTTGACTTGATATATATATAATATTATTCTTTTTTTTTTTTTTTTCTTTTTTTTGATTTTTTTTCTTTTTTTTTTTTTTTTTTCTTTTTTACACTGTGTTCACTTAAAACGTGCCGCGGAATAGGAGGAAGAGTTGAAGACTTCCATAAGAAAGTATTCTAGCAGGAATCTCTCATCCATACACGATAAGGGAAGGAAATAGCGGCCGGTGGTGAGGTTCCAGGGATTGAAGAACCAGGGTGAAATGGTTGTAAATCCTGAAGACGTGACTTGAGGTGAAGAGGCCATTCAGTGTAAACTCCCCGTTTCCAACTGGCAGACCCCGCCATCAAAATTATCGTCTTAATTACATGCAGTATTTCGAGAGTCGATGGGCGTGCGTACGTGCGTGCGTCCGTGCGCGTGCGTGCTTGTGCGTGCGTGCGTGTGCGTGCGTGTGCGTGCATGCAGACCAGGTCTTCTGATAGTGGCAGCGGTGAGTGATGGAGAGTGGAGATGAGTCATTAGTAATTCATGCTCTCATCCAGGGACTCACTCAAAGGGCAGTCAGGTCACACACCCACAGGACTCAGGTTGCACGTGTGTGTGTGTGTGTGTGTGTGTGTGTGTGTGTTATTGTGTGTGTGTGTGTGTGTGTGTGTGTGTCTGTGTTTCTGTGTACCCCCATTAATTTGACCCCGGTGAAAAATCACTGTTGTCAGTCCAAGAGATTTCAATCAGGCCGACAAACACACACGCACATTCGATCCCCAATTTGGGCTGTGTGCGTGCGTGCGTGCGTGCGTGCGTGCGTGTGTCCGTCCGTCCGTCCGTCCGTCCGTCCGTCCGTCCGCCCACCAGAGAGAGGGGGAGAGAGGGAGAGAGAGGGGGGGGGGTATGAGGGCTACAGAGGGAGAGAGAGAGAAAGATAGGGGCACGTGTCTTCTCATGTGTTTGGAATACACACAGCTAAAATCTTTGTGTGTCTTTGTGTGTCAGAGTTTCCGTCTGAAAAAATTGGTGCCGGTCAACGTGTCCTGGAAGACACATGGGAGAGATCCGGTCAAATATTATCTGTGTGTATTGAGCTTAAAAACAACTGTAAAGCAGGCTGCATTGAGAATGACATTATCAAGGCATGTAGATGTGCGCTATTTTAAAAATCAATAAATAAAAATTATGAATATTACAACTTGAAATCAAATAATTCGTGAACAATAAGTCACAAGGGCAAATGCTGTACTTTAAATATCACTAAAATACAATTGTGATCAAATCAAAAACATAATAAATAAATAATCTAAATAAATTATAAAGTTTGTGGCGTTGTCTGTCTTCGTCGCGACATCTCGTCGACATATTTTTACACAATGAA
>NC_137198.1:19853414-19863414 GCF_960531495.2 Zeus faber
GCAGATCCTTTAAGTCCTGTAGGTTGTGAGGTGGTGCTCCCACGGATCGGGCTTGTTGTTCCAGCACATCCCACAGATGCTTGATCGGATCGGACCTTAACCTCGTCCGTCCACATGATGTAGAAGAAAACGTGATTCATCAGACCAAGCCACCTCCTTCCATTGCTCCATGGTCCAGTTCTGACGCCCACGTGCCCATTGTAGGTGCTTTCAGCGGTGGGCAGGGGTCAGCATGGGCACTCTGACCGGTCTGTCGTCTTTCTATCATAGCCAGCATTAACCTATCAGCAATTTGTGCTACAGTAGCTCTTCTGTGGGATCTGCTAATATATCCCACCTCCCCTGTCAGTGGTTTTAATGTTGTGGCTGATCGATGTATATAACTGCCTGTTATGTCTGGTCGTGCGCTTAATGATGTGTGTACGTAGCAGGGACACAAGGGTTACAAAGGACACGTAGAGAGAGAGAGAGAGAGAGTGTGTGTGTGTGTGTGTGTGTGTGTGTGTGTGTGTGTGTGTGTGTGTGTGTGTGTGTGTGTGTGTGTGTGTGTGTGTGTGTGTGTGTGTGTGTGTGTGTGTGTGTGTGTGTGTGTACCTTAATATTTCTTACAAGCTTATGTGTGTGTGCTTTCTGTGAAAACATGTATGTTGCTGTGTGTGTGTGTGTGTGGCTGTGGTTGTGTAGTTGTTTTCATCTGTGTGTGTGTTGGCGTGGCAGCTGTGTGATGGCAGTGTATCAGCACGCTTCGTTGGCTCTACAGACAACCTCTGAGGTATTTCTGCACGCGCGCGCGCATGAACACATGCACACACAGACGCACACACACGCACACACAGGAAACACATACAAGCGGAGGCGTACACGTCTTGCCTTTACTCTCTACTCGGCTCCACAACGCTTGCCCTCCTCCTCCCATTCTCCCTCTCTCTCTCATCTCTCATCTACTGACTTCCCGACTTCTCCCTTGCCTCCCCCCCATCCACTCCACCTTGCTCTCCGTTGCTCGTCTCCCCCTTTTCTCCTCTCTTATCTCCTGCTCGCCTCTGCTCCCCTCTGCTAATACCTCTTCCCCAGCCTTCCCCAGCCTTCCCCCACCTCCACCCTCCACCTCCACCACACTCTGAGGGCTTTGAACGCTGTGCACCATCCCAAACAAAACAAACCCACAGTGAGAGGAGCACCAGTGGCGATAACTGCTAGCCGGCAAGCTAACACCAAGGGTAACGACACAGTGTCCCCCCCGGATGAGCTGCCACAGAAGAGGGGGGTACAAAAACAGTGAATGACAGAGACAGGACTGCTTGTGAAATATATCTGGACTTTTTCTTCTTTGTGCTGCTGCAATATAGACTGGGAACCAGACTATGTAGCTCATGTTTCATTTGCTCTGCAGATACGTCTGGCCACCCTCCCATTCAAACTGACTTCCACCCGACCTTGCCGGGGTCAGGCCGATCGCAACCGTTTATCGGCTATGGGGCAGGTTTGATACCGTGGCGATACAGAGGAGCATCGCTGAGGCACCTTACCAAGATGGCTGCTGCTGATATGAAACTGTCTGTGGATCCCGCTATTGCGATAGTATTCAACAAACTGGGCGGCATATTTTCTCTAAAAAAAAGCTCTTGTTAGTAAGAAAGATGTGTTTGTCATACTTCCAACAGGATTTGGTAAAGGTTTAATTTACAAATTCACTAGCTCAGCGCTAGGTCACATTTTTCAATGCTCTGATTGGTTATAGGTCTATCAAATGCCCTGATTGGTTGAAGGTCTATCCAATGCTATCCAAATGCAATCAGAGCATTTGATAGCCCTACAACTAATCAGAGCATTGGATAGAGCTACAACCAATCAGAGCATTGGATAGAGCTACAACCAATCGGAGCATTGGATAGAGCTACAACCAATCGGAGCATTGGATAGAGCTACAACCAATCACAGAATTGGATAGACCTACAACCAATCCAATCAGAGCATTGGATAGAGCTACAATCAATCGAAGCATTTGATAGAGCTACAACCAATCAGAGCATCGGATAGAGCTACAACCAATCAGAGAATTGGATAGAGCTACAACCAATCGGAGCATTGGATAGAGCTACAACCAATCAGAGAATTGGATAGAGCTACAACCAATCGGAGCATTGGATAGAGCTACAACCAATCACATCATTGGATAGACCTACAACCAATCCAATCAGAGCATTGGACAGAGCTACAATCAATCGGAGCATTGGACAGAGCTACAACCAATCAGAGCAACGAAACATGTGACGTAGCGCTGGACGAGCGAGTTGGTGAATTCAACTTTTACCAAATCCTGTCGGAAGTACTGGAAACACATCTTTGTTATCAACAACGGCTTTTTAGAGAAAGATACCGTCCAGTTTGTCTAATACTGTCGCAATAGCGGATTCAACAGACAGTTCCTCATCGTCATGGTATTGTTACAGAAATGAATGGGTCGCTTAAATCTGCAGTTTGTCAGTTGGTGGTTTTAAATAAAGAGGCAGACAGACGTGGATTTTTACTTGTACAAGGGTCAGATCAGAGATGTGCCAAGGAGCAGCTCTCTGAGTCGAACAGTTTATTTTCAGGGATTCAGAGAATATATGGTCAGTTCGCGTCACAGGTGCGTACGTGTTCAATATCAGGCAAACTCTGTGACGCGCGAAGGACAATGGGGTCTTGTTCCCGCTCTTGCAGCTGCATCGCGGCGGGGCCGAAAACAACGACAGCAGCGGCAGGACTCCCAAGGCTGGAATGTCTGTGGGAATTAACGCTGTGTGCTGAAAATGAAGATAATGTGACTGTGGTTATGTGAGGTTGTGTTCTTCATTATGTGTGTGCAGATATGTTGATGCGATTACATGGATTTAGATATATTTTTACAGTATCAAACCCATAGTAGATAAACGGTTGTGATTGGTCCGACCCTCGCCAGGTCGGGTGGGAATCTGTTTGAATGGGAGGGTGTGGCCGGACGTATCCGCAGAGCAAATGAAACGGGGGCTCGCAGATTTCGTCCGCCATCCCGAGCTCGTGGTCATATATTATTTTGAACAAATTTGCTGAATAAATCCTGCGTTGTGGGCCGTCGGAGATGGGTGGGCTGTGGGAGCGCTGATGCTCCCACTCGGATGCTGCGATGAGTGACGTTTTCTCAAGCTCTTAAACACACGTTGAGATCGTCATTTTCCATGCGGTATTTAAAGTTTTCCGTGGCTGTGGGGAAAACATCGGCTGCTAATCCTGCGAGGCACCAAACCGGCGGTATCCAGTTGAATTAATAACGTACAGACTTAACCCTGGCGAAATTGCTGGCGAATATTCAAATGAACAAACCGAGAAAATAGATTTATAAATATATACTTCTGTGCCTTCAATATGTCTTTGTGGAAAAATAATGAATTAATCTTT
Source organism: Zeus faber (assembly GCF_960531495.2). Lineage (NCBI taxonomy): Eukaryota > Metazoa > Chordata > Actinopteri > Zeiformes > Zeidae > Zeus > Zeus faber. Next base: position 19,856,835 of record NC_137198.1, read on the forward strand.
CCTCATGGAGTGTTGGTTTGAGGAGTGCCAACTGTGTATCATTGCTGGCACACTACGGCTCTTTGAGGCTTTGAATAATATTAGGCTAGCTAACAGGCATGCAGTGTTAGCCACTAGGCATACAGTGGGCATACGTGCGCGCGCGTGTGTGTGCGTGTGTGTGTGTGTGCGTGTGTGTGTGTGTGTGTGGGTGGGTGGGTGGGTGGGTGGGTGCGTGCGTTTGAGACATGCCTGTCACTGGGGATGTTCTCACAGTGCATCGCCCCTGAATTCCCATTTGGTCCCACAGTCCGCATTAAAGGGGAAACACACACTCAGACACACACACACACACACACACACACACACACACACACACACACTCCAAGCTGTGCCATAGCTGTCAGGCCTGCGGCCATACCATGCACTGTGGGGCGCATACTGAATAGCAGTGCAGTGCTGCAGTGAAGCATAGCGTCTCTACACCTCCCCCGTGGTGTGTGTGTGTGTGTGTGTGTGTGTGTGTGTGTGTGTGTGTGTGAGAGAGAAAGACAGGGAGAGAGGGAAAATGGACGGAGAGAGAGAGTGAGATGGAAAGAGCGAGAGTTTAATGCAGAAAGAGATGATTGATAGCAGCACTATTTGCTCTTTTACCGCGAAGGTTAAAACCCGGCTCTGCTTTATTTTTTCGAATTCAAATCCAAACAGAGCAGACGCCGCCACAGCTTCCTCAACCGTAAAAAAAAAAACAGACAGGAGACGAGTCGCCCCGCGACCAGAATTCACCTGGCCAACATCGTGGGCTCTAAGTCCTTTTTGTTTTCCGCCCACGCCATTTTTCTCTCGCGGTAGGTGTGCTGGCGTATTGGCGCGCTTTAATGACAGGTATCTCGAGGTAAAACATTATGCAAACGGGTCCCTCCACATTTCCCTATATTATTTTATTCACATATTCAAATGCAGCTGCCATTATGCAAAAATGGAGCCTTTTCAGAGGATCACTGCTCGCCATCAAACGGGGCCATTATGCAAAGAGCGTCAGAGCGTCAGAGCGTCTGCTGCCTTTTTATTCCTTTCTTTCTTCTGTGATTCTGAGAGTGATAATTCCACGCACACGCTGTGTTAATTTGAGGCCGACCTTTTGAACCGCCCCCCGCATCCGCCGTGTCGATCTCGGCTGACCTTTTAAGCGCCCCACTACCCGCTGTCTAACCTGCCACCCTCCACCACCCCATCACCCTACACATCCATCGCCTGCCTACCACCTTACATGCCACCACCCACCGCCCATCACCCTACCATCCCACCGCTCACCACCATTGCCTTACTCTCCCATCATCCTAGCCGTCAATCTACCTTCCCACCACTACTCCCCATCACCTTACTGTACCCTCCCACGACCCAGGCCACCTTCTTCCATTGCTCCATGCTCCAGTTCTGCTCTCACGTGCACATTGAAGGCGCTTTTGGCGGTGGACAGGGGTCAGCATGGGCACTCTGGCCGCTCTGCAGCTACACAGCCCCATACGCAGCAAGCTGTGATGCACTGTGTGTTCTGACATCTTTCCATCATAACCAGCATGAACTTTTTCAGCAATTTGTAGCCAGTAGCTCTTCTGTGGGGTCGAACCAGATGGACTAGACTTCGCTCGCTCTTACACTTTCCCATTTTTCCTGCTTCCAACACAGCAATTGAAGAATTGACTGTTCACTCGCTGCCTAAAAAGGGGTGCGATACCCCTTGACAGGGGCCATTGGAACGGGACGAGCAATGTCATTGCCTTCACCTGTAGCGGTTTTAATGTTGTGGCTGTATGCATTATATATATCTTCTCAGTGTGGGGGGGGGGGTGAGTGACTGAGAGAGTGTGCCCGAAAGTGTCCCCGTTGTGCATGGTGCTTTTTTATTTTGTTCAATAAGGAAATTGAGTAAAATAATATACATAAAAAAAACACATTGTTTTCATTTGCTTCTATTTTATTACATATATTTTATTTTTATTTTATTTTGCTAATTAAATTTGTCTTTATTTAACGGGACACGCCATTACGCATAGAGAGGGAGAGGGTTGCAGATTGAGCCCCGATCGCTCCATCAGAAGACACACAGAGGACCCAAAACATACTTGCGTTTTTGAGCAACAATATCATACTATTTTCGAGGGCTTTAATGCATGATTGGAGTGACAGATGCATAGATCTGGGGCTATTGTTTTTATTATTCTTATTTTTGTAAGAAAATCTATATATTTCATCTTGGGGCTTTTTAAAATATTTTTATGAACTTACCCCATTTGTCCTTAATTACTTTTTATATACTTTTCGTATGTTACGTGTTAAGAAATACTGTAACTGACAGTTTGTATGAACCGGATGTTATTGGCAGCGAAAGCCTTCACGGCCCGCCTCTTTTATTGGCTAAGCGACCATGATTTCACATTGGCGAGCACCGCTGCTGTTTGGCCCTCGACCAAGAAGGAGAGTCGCACCAGAGGGGGAAGCGACTGGTGCGTCATACAGAGGATTTCAAGCGGCGCCCTCCAAATAATAATGTTCAGTGGAGGCGCGCGTGGCTGTTTCGGTGACGTAGGGCGGATATTTCAATCGGCAGCCCGGGCATGGCATCTAAATGAGGCGCCGAAATCTGTGTCGCAATTGGGTCCGGTAGATGCCGATCGAATAGGAACCGGTGCCTTAGTGTTACCGGGTTTCGGTGCCCAACCCTATAAACTAGGGCTGTACGATATTTGGTCTCGGTCATCCCGATGTGCACATGTGCAATAGTCTCATTGCAGGATGTCACATATTCGGACCTTGTAGTTCGTTTGCTTTGTTCCGTTTCAGAGGACCGTATGTTAAAATGCTGCACTTGGCTCGCAAACTGTTAGAATGTCAGATATTTCCTGGAAGTTTCGTAGGATTTCCGGAAAGCTTTTTTCGCCCGGACAAAATCCCCCCAAGTGGGTTAGTCGAAAAAATAGAGCATCGTGTGTAGAGCTGTATTTTAGAGCCACGCGCAGCTCTACGATGGAAGAAGATTTTACCCTTTTTAAATAGTATTAAAACAATTTCATAAAATCATTATGTACCGGTTAATGTTGATATTGTGGCAGGCCACCACAAATAAATCAATGTGTGGGAAACACTACAGTGTATATATGTGTATATAAACTCAGCAAATAACCGTAGTACAACTTTACACAACTGATCATGAGAGAATCCGTGTCTTGATTGATGACATTTTTGTCACAAAGTGAGACATTATAACGTGATAACAAAACCCTGTGATGCATTCTTCCTCCTACCTTTGTGGACAGATGCTTTCCCCCTCTATTCTCTCTCTGGCTTGCTCTCTCTCTCTCTCTCTCTCTTTTTCTCCCTCTCGCTCTCTCTGCAAACCCAATCCAAAGCCTGGCTTTACTTTTAATCAGCGATGAAATTATTAGCCTCCTCCTTTTCTCTTTCCCTTTTTTCTTCATCTCCTCCCTCCCCACAGCAGTTGTCATAGAAACAGAGGTGTGTGTGTGTGTGTGTGTGTGTGTGTGTGTGTGTGTGTGTGTGTGTGTGTGTGTGTGTGTGTGTGTGTGTGTGTGTGTGTGTGTGTGTGTGTGTGTGTGTGTGTGTGTGTGTGTGGGAGAGTGTGTGTGCATCCGTCTGTCAATGCTCGCATTACGGGTCGATCCTCAATTCCCTCATTTATCACCCAGGCTGTGTGTGTGTGTGTGTGTGTGTGTGTGTGTGTGTGTGTGTGTGTGTGTGTGTGTGTGTGTGTGTGTGTGTGTGTGTGTGTGTGTGTGTGTGTGTGTGTGTGTGTGTGTGTGTGTGTGTGTGTGTGTGTGTGTGTGTGTGAGAGAGAGAATATACTGTACAAAATGTCTGTCTTGACTGTCTATTGTCATTAATGTTTCTCCTACATTTATTTTCTTAAGATTTCAAATATTCACATAATTTAGTTGTGTGTGTGTGTGTGTGTGTGTGTGTGTGTGTGTGTGTGTGTGTGTGTGTGTGTGTGTGTGTGTGTGTGTGTGTGTGTGTGTGTGTGTGTGTGTGTGTGTGTGTGTGTTTCCCTGTTTTCATGTGGGTTGTTTTTTTTCTTGGGTATGCCTAACGGTGTGTGTAATGGGTCCCATGTCTCCCTATCTAAAGCACCCCTGCCACCCCCACACACACACACAGACACACACACACACACGCACACAGTCTCCCCAGCCTAGATGGCTGGATGATTTTAGATTGAGAGTGTTTGCTGGCTTTGGCCAGCCACAACCATAATCCGCCGTACTTTGTCACAAGGCTCACAGAGCCTTTATAAACACACACACACACACACACAGGTGCGTGTGTGTGCGTGTGTGTGTGCCTGTGTGTGTGTGTGTGTGTGTGTGCGTGTGTGTGTGTGTGTGTGTGTGTGTGTGTGTGTGTTTTGGATTGCTCAGAGACACCGGAGAGGGAAATGGCGAAACTAACCCAATTTCTTGCTCCATTTCCTCTCCCTCACACAGCAGGCGCCTCCCATTCCGCGGCCGGGCCGAGTTTACCACCGGCTCCCGCGCAGTCTGGGGTCCCCTCACCCCACCCCCTTCCTCCAAGTCTCCGCATCCCTGTACCTGGGAGTCACACCCAAAGAGGGGAATTCTGGGAGTGAGGCGGGGGGGGGGGGGGGGGCAATTTTTCACCAACGCTAGAGTTCAAGCAAAGTTGAAAGCTTCCGTTTTGAGCGTCGGCCCTCTTCCCAGTCAGGAAGCCGGGAGAGGTTTTGTACTCGCGGAGAAGCCGGTTCTTCGTAGGCGCGTGCCCGCGTGTCCGTGACGACCCCGCGCTTTGTTTTGTTTAAATTGAAGGCCGCATCTCCGTTGCCCACTGCTCGGCGCTCCGCTCCCCAATGTTGGCACAGTTGCCCTTGGTCCGGTGGCAACGGCACACACACACACACACACACACACACACACACACACACACACACACACACACACACACACAGAGTCTTTGTGACCTAATTGAAACCCAGCGGTCTGCCCCGGGTCATTTTCTCCTACCGCCCTTATTTAAATGAGGTTTTTAATTAGCATGCTAATTGCCTAATGCGATCAGTGGGCGGTGGGCTAGCTGGCTAGTGGCTGGTGGCGTCCAGCGAGGCCGCGCTGCTCTCTGCCGCTTTCTGCTCCGACGAACACAAGCGCACCAAGCTGAGGAGGAGAGAAGCCGAGTAGGGGAGGAGGCGAGGAAGAGAAGCGGAAGAGTGGAGGGGAGAAGGAGGGAGGGCGGCGGAAGGGACATAAAATGTCCAAAACAGCGCAGCCCCGACACAGTGACGGGACGAGGAACGCTCACGATGAGTCAAGCGGAGGAGAAATAGGTGAAAGTGTAAGAGAAGAAGAGAGGAGGGAACAGGAAGCGGGTAGAGAGGAGGAGGAGGAGGAGGAGGAGGAGGAGGAGGAAGAAGAGGAGGGAAGGCGGCCGTAAAAGATGAAAGGAGGACGCCCAACGTCGCTCTATTAACCTGACCACAAGGAGCGGGGCCACGTGTTGCTGCTGCCATCAGAACTATCGTTTACCTCTCTCTCTCCTCCCTCCCTTCTCTCTCTCCTTTTCGCCCTCTTCCTTCCCTCTCCCCATCTGTCTCCAGCTCTATCCATTCCTCCCCCTCTTTCTCTCTCTCGGTCTCTCTCTCTCTTTCTTTCACTCTCTTCTTTTGTCCTCTCGTTCTACCGCCAACTTCTCTTTCTGTCCTTCCCCCACCTCCCTTTTCTCTCTGGGCCCCTCCACTCTCATCTTTCCTCCTCTCTCTTTCTCTCTCTCTCTCTCTCTCTCTCTTCCTTCCCTCTCCCCATCTGTCTCCAACTCTATCCATTCATCCCCTTCTCCATCTCTCTCTCTCTCTCTCTCTCTCTCTCTCTCTCTCTCTCTCACTCTCTTCTTTTGTCCTCTCGTTCTGCCTCTTTCCGCCACCAACTCTTTCCGTCCATCCCCCACCTCCCTTTTCGCTCTATACCCCTCCACTCTCATCTTTCCTCCTCTCTCGCCATTGTATTCCTCCTTTCCTCTGGTCCCCTTTTTCTTTCTTTCCCCCTCTCGTCTCTGCCCCCCCCCATCTGCCCGGCCCCTCTCTTTCAATGCAGTGCAATCCAAAGGGCTGTATTAACATGGCAAAACAGACATTTTCATCACAAGGAGAATAAAACCGAACATGAAAATGAAAAAAAATAACATTGACGTTAAAAATCTCCCTCCCTCTCTCTGTTGCCCTCTCTCCTCTCTCTCCCTGTTGCTCTCTCCCTCCCTCTCGCTCTTCTCTCTCTCCCTCCCTCCCTCCCTCTCTCTGGTCTCCAGTCAGATCTACTGCATCGAGAACGCCCACGGGCAGCTGGTGCGTGACCTGGACTTCAACCCCAACCGCCAGTACTACCTGGCCAGCTGCGGGGACGACTGCAAGGTGCGCTTCTGGGACGTGCGCAACGTGCACGAGCCTGTCAAGAGCCTGGAGGAGCACTCCCACTGGTGGGTACGGGACCTTGGGGCGGGGCTTTATATAAGTCTTAAATATCTCCAATGAAGCCCCCGACGCACTTTTGTGGTCTGAATCAATCCCAGGGTGTGGATC
>NC_137198.1:19865914-19878414 GCF_960531495.2 Zeus faber
GACCTATAACCAATCTGACCATTGAATGGGCCTACAGCCAATCAGAGCATTCGATAGAGCTGCAACCAATCAGAGCATTGGATAGAGCTGCAACCAATCAGATCACTGGATAGACCTACAACCAATCAGAACAATGAAACGCGTGACTTGGCACTGAGCAACGAAAACATTTATTTAACATATAATAACGGTTTTACCAAATCCTGTCGGAAGTACGGCAAACACATCTTGCTTGTCAACGTAAGCTTTGCGAAAATATACCGTCCAGTTTGTTTATTTGTGTCGCGATAGCGGATTCCACAGACCGTTCCACGTCAGCGACATCCATCTTGGTAAGGTGCCTCAACGATGCTCCTCGGTATCGCCATGGCATCAAACCCGCCCCATATTAGATAAACCATTGTGATTGGCCTGACCCCGGCAAGGTCGGGTGGAAGTCAGTTTGAATGGGAGGGTGGCCAGACGTATCTGCAGAGCAAATGAAACATGAGCTACATAGTCTGGTTCCCAGGTTACACTGACTCACCATTGATTTGTCATTGAGAAAGGGAACCAGTTCACTCTAAAGAAATACACCTTTGGGGAGAGCGGGAGAGACAGCGAGAGAAGTCGCAATCAGACGTAGACGGAGATAGAGGAACAGCGAGAACGACAACACAAATAGAGATGAAATATCAGAGACGGGGGGGGGGGGGGGGGAATGCAAAGACAGGACGGAGGAGGGAACTGAAGGAGAGGAGGCAGCGGGGGGGATTTGGAGAGAAAGGAACGTGGGACAGAAAAAAAATGAAAGGGGGGCTGAATTAAGAAGTGTGTGTGTGTGTGTGTGTGTGTGTGCGTGTGCGTGTGCGTGCGCGTGTGTGTGTGTCTACGTCTCGGGGCTTGGGGGAGTTTTATGATAATCATCATCAGCGAGCACGAACTAAGCCGATAATATAAAAATATAGCCGAAGCGCTATTATCAGCCTCCAAAACACAAACCGGGACAGCGGCGTCGCAGCCATGTAGCCTCTGTAATCCACTCGTTTTCTGTCTCATTCTTCTGTTCAACACAGAGAGGGTTTTTTTGGTTTTTTGGGTTTTTTTTATATCGAAGTCTTACTTTTTCTCCACAGTATTTCCAGACTTCCTTCCTTTCTTTTCTCTCCTTTTCTTTTCAATCCTCTAGAAAGACGCACGATATTTGACTCGGATCCCTTTTAGGATTCACGCACAATTAAAAGTTGAAAAGTCCCTCCAACTTTAGGAGTCGCGCCCATACGGTATTGTGTATGAATATTATCGTCATGCTGCCCAAGAAGACTGCGCATGTTCTTCTGCGGAGTTTGTTTCAAGTGTTCTGAAATATTCTTTTCGCCCCCTACTGGCTGCCGTGCTTATGTGAGCGTTTTGCAGCGTTTTGCAGCGTTTTGCAGCGTTCTTGTTTGAGCGGATGAAGATGCCTTGGTTGGTGGGGAAGAATGCGCTTTCAGAAATGTCCGTGTACTCCATCAGCGTTTCTAGCTAGGGGATATGGTGGTGGAGAGAGAGGAGGGATTCCCGCCACTTACCACCCGCACTCAACGCACGCTTGCTCCTTCCCAGGGTGTGGAGCGTGCGCTACAACCACAGCCACGACCAGCTGGTGCTGACGGCCAGCAGCGACAGCCGCCTCATCCTCTCCAACATGGTGTCCATCTCCTCGGAGCCCTTCGGACACCTGGTGGACGACGAGGACCTAAGCGAGGGTGAGGAAGCGCACCAGGATGACAAGTAAGTGGCGGGGCGCCGGGGCGGGGCCGTCTGGCCTTGTGTTTGGTTTGTTTCTCGCCGCGAAAGGCTGTGGCGGGATCCGTTGTCGACAAGCTCATTTCGAAAGCTGTTTTCACAGCGACACCGGTCGCGACATTTGTTTTGTCAGGTTTCGGAGCAACTGTGAGGAATGAAAATTGTCATATAAATAGGATTTATTGTCACTATCATTCTAATTTAAAAATGTTTGCAACAGTCACAAATGAAAAGGGCTACGATATTGTAATTAACTTAATACAATAAAATAATTGTTTCAATGAACTAATTAGTCCTACTCCATTAACAGTGCTAAAAGAGGTTACTCCTAGAAGAGGTTTCTTTTAAATCAAGAGGAAATTGCTCGTCTCTTTATTGGTGTGGTGTGGGGGTGGTTTGAGCAGCCACACCTGTCCTGGGTCTAGTTAATTGTGGCCCAGGATGAGTGTGGCTGTATGCCTGTTGCTCTTTGATTGGTCCAACGAGCAACAGGTACAACCCCCATCCCCACACACACCCACAGGAGAGGAGCCCTTGTCATGGCGTGACACCCCACCTACCACCCCCACCCCCACCACACACAACCAAATCCCCTCAAAGAAAATCCACTTTTTTTTTTACCATTGTTAAATGGGTCTGCCTCGTCAGCTCTACAAACATCGTCATCAGGGATGGAGCAGTACCGATACTCAATCCATCCAATGGGATCGCACCGATGGGATGGTTCATCTTCATCAGAGAATATCCTAAGTACAAAAGTCTGATCCCAAGAGCATCTTGGTATAAGAATGAGTGACTCAGACGTAAACACTGGGAACTCTCGACTCCACTCTGAATCAACTTTGGTGACTCGACGACTCGGACTCGAAAAAACCAGGGAGTCGAGAGATTTGACGTTAATTGCTGCCAGGAGCAGTAAAAAAATGGCGGTTGGCGTCCTTGACGATTCTCGCCTAGTTTAACCAATCCGCATCGTTTAGGACTACAAGCTCCTCCACGATGGTTCTTGCTCCTGGAACCACTTTTAGAGCTAAATTCCTCCTGTGGAAATAAGTTCCTCAGTTCCTAAAAGTACTGGGAACTAAGTTCCTGGTTGCTGACATGGGTGGCAATGTATGTATGATTATACAAGCTGCTCCAGGAGGCCTTGAAAGGAACGGTCGGATGTGGAAATGTGTTGGTGTATTTACCGTCACGTCTGGAAAAGAGCGAGAGAGATACTGGGTTTGTGTGTGTGTGGGTGTGTAGCGTAGTGTGTGCAGCGTGTGTGGGTTATGTGTAATAATCATCCAAATTGACCTCATTCCAACAGGGCTTCCTTGCTCCTGAAGTGCCTCACAACAGTCTGTTTGTGCAGGCTGACAACTTGCACTTTTTTGACTCTCTCAGCTCATTTCTACCTGCCTGCGTGTGTGTGTGTGTGTGTGTCTGTGTGTGTCTGTGTGTGTCTGTGTGTGTCTGTGTGTGTCTGTGTGTGTGTGTGTGTGACCCAGGACGAAGGAGCCCCTGGCGGACAGCTTGGTGTCCACCTACGAGGAGCACGAGGACAGCGTCTACGCCGCGGAGTGGTCCTCAGCCGACCCCTGGCTCTTCGCCTCGCTCAGCTACGATGGGCGGCTGGTCATCAACAGGGTCCCCCGCGCCCTCAAATACCGTATACTGCTCTGAGCCGGGATTATTTTTGTACTTGTGGGTCTTCTGTGTCTGCGTTAATGTCTGAGAGAGAGAGAGAGAGAGAGAGAGAGAGAGAGAGAGAGAGAGAGAGAGAGAGAGAGAGAGGGAGAGGGAGAGGGAGAGAGAGAGAGAGAGAGAATTCCCATCTCTCCTTCAGACCCGTGTGGGGGCGACCGTGGCCAAGAGGCCGCCGCCCTTAGCGTGTACATAATGTACTATACTGTGTGTCTTGTGTTCTGTGGATCGTTGCCTGCGGTGGAAATGCATTAAATATTCTCCGGCTAGTGTCGAAATTAAAGTGACGAGAAGAAAAACACAAGAAATAATCATGCTTGCTTCACTTTTCTTTTTGGTGGACCCAGAGTGCGTGCGTGCGTGCGTGCGTGCGTGCGTGTCCGAACTATCGATTGGAATACCTCGAGGGCGGTGATTTTTGCCTCCCCAATTTCAGCCGCGCTCACATTCATATATTCTATACTCATAACCGCAGCCTTCCCTAAACCCCGCCGCCCCACCCCGTTCGATCGCCTCGTCTCCTTAAAATGAAACGTCTCAGAATTAACCCCCTTTAAACGGACCGCGGAGACCCCCACCACACAAACACTCACCGCACCTCCTGGGTGTCTTTTCCTCTACCCCCTCTCTTTTTTCTACCTCCTATTCTCTCCTCCCCGACCCCCCTCCCTCCATTTGCCCCAGTCTCTCTCTCTCTCTCTCTCTCTCTCTCTCTCTCTCTCTCTCTCTCTCCACCAGCCCCCTGTGTTTGTGGCGTGCTGAGGCTGAGGCTGGTCGATAGTGACAGTCCTAGCCTCGGCTATGGCAGACAGCATTGACAGGTCTTTTAATTGCAGCTTGACTCTGTGGATCATGCACTGGCGGGCACACACACACACACACACACACACACACTATACACACACACACACACACACACACACACACACACATCGGTGCCAAGGGAGGGGCGTGGGCACTTTATTAGCTATGCCAGTCAGAGCACGGGGCACGGCAGCTGAATACAGAATGTATTCCGCCATCGAATGCACAAGCCTACGCACACACACACAAAGCAGACTCTCTCTCTCTCTCTCTCTCTCCCCCTCTCTCAGACAGAGCCCTCATTACCCTGCAGTCAATTATTGAGAGAAGGGATCAGGGTGGTGATGCTGGGGGGGAGAAGGGAGGGGGGGGGGGGGTTCGAAAAGGTAACCTTTGAATCTCCCCCTCTAGAAACTTGTGATGCTTGTCTCAGACAAACGGATGTATATAAACACACACACACACACACACACACACACACACACACACACACACACACACAGATCTGTGTATGCGTACCGCATAAAAAGGGACGACACGAGTAGCGCGGGCGACAATGAAGCAAAACTGATGGAAATTAGATTTATGGGTCATCTATTAATAAATATATTCCTCTCGCACACACGCGCGCGCACCCTCTCCATCTCATAGTGTAATAGAATTATCGGTTAATAAACACGGCCGGTGTTTGCGCGAACGAGCCCCCTCCCTGCGACGGCGTCGATGAAGGCAGCTCCTTAGTATTCCTCCGTGCCCTCCCTGGCCGACGACGACGGCGGCGGCAGCAGCAGCAGCAGCAGCAGCAGCAGCGGGGCGAATTAAAACCGAACGCGACGCACTGATATTCAATCGCAAACGGAGGGCAGAGGCGGCCGCGGCGGCAGACTTTCGCACCGCGGGCGCCCTTCCTTTTGACTCCCACGTTAGTGTCCCGATGCCACCGCGGCAAACAACACGCACACACGCACACACGGGCGCGGGATTGGCAGCCGGTGCGGCGCGTGATTCAGACGAGGGCGTTTCCGTGGCGGTCGGGAGGGGGAGCGGAAATACCCCGCGAGAGACCGCGGTCGCGTTCGGAGAGGCTCGCTCCTCTGTGTCGCATTCTGGCACTCGGAAGCCAATCTGTCCGCCTGTAACGGCCGTAATGGGTGTCCCCATGAACCCCACCCCCCCGCGCCGCACCCGGGGTCAGTACGCGCGACAAGTGTGCAACCCGAGGGTCGCGAACTCTTGACCCGGAATATTATTTGACTGTCGGCGGCGGCTGTCAGCAGTCTCCCGCGAGTGGGTTTCCTTCCCTCCCCGGGAATACGAGTCACACCAAAGCGAGAGCGCACCATTTAAATATTAATGCTGCCGGGAAACAGACAAGACCTTTTTTTTCCTGCATCCCCCCACCACCCCCTCCATATCCCGATATTATTGGAATATTTTTCTTGACAATATCTCAGGTTGAGAAAATGTTTTGGCTGTCGTACGTCACGATCTTCGGAGGTCAGAACGCTTCCATATTTAGAGGCGATATCAACTTACCCCCCCCCCTCCGTGTGTTGGGATCCGCGTGGACGTCCATGAAGCCACGAAGCGGGTGTACGGGTTCAGCCGGGCCGCTGACACGGCGAAAGGCGGGGAAAGAAGGAAGAAGCCACTCCGCTGCTGTGGAAACGAAATAAACCAAATGAGGCTTCATTTCATCACCGACCGGCATTTGGGCAGATGTTTTGCCGGAGCCGCGTGGGGGATGGCGCGGTTAAGGGTTCACAAAAACATTGATTGTTCGGATTCGATAAGTATACGTTTCCTCATAAATGTTTGCATGAACGTAGCGGCGTTCATTATTTATTTTCTGTTCTCCAGTTTGGAGAACACCCTCAGAGGCGGTGCAGAGATGTTGGCTGATTCTCCTCCTCTCTCGGTAGTTTTTTTTTTTTTTTTTTTTTTTTTGCCGTGCATTATTTTCTCGAGAACCTTTTTATGCTGTTGACAGGGTGTCTCCCTACGCACGTCAACATGAACAGGCACGCGTATCCAATTTGGGAACAATTGGCCTTCTTCAGCTGCTACACCTGGGGCCCGTGCGGCGTCCAGGGACTCCACACGATTCATCAATCCCACGTTGGTTATTCGGTGGTGCTCCTTCTCAAGAACAAAAGTGAAATAGAGTTGGGGAGGGCGCTCGTGTGTGTATGTATGTTGGACGGGGGAGGGCTCAGGTGTTCCTTTTTTCCCCCTGTGGGCCGGAACAGAACATGTTCAATGGGGTACCCTGGATCGCTTGGTACCTCGTAAGTCAGGTTGATTTGTTTAGCTCCGCCCCGCAGATACGGGCTGGGGGCTTTTACCGAACCGCATTCAAAGGACATTTTGAGGTCGCCCCCCTCAACTTGAGCCATCAGACAGGTAGGGAAAACGGATGGAACCTTCTGAAGGGACACCCTTCACAAGGAATCCCCTTTCAATGGTGGAAAGGCCTGCCTTCATGGTGCCATGTGGGTAGATATGACCAAAAAAAATACCCTGCCAACACAGTTCTATCCATAGCAGTAGTTAGCCTGATGGTAGTTCTGCAGGAAATAGAAGGCCAACACAGTTCTGGCCATAGTCCATGTAAAAGTCTGCAGGATGCCCGTAGAGTTCCAGTCAGTAAATCGGTGCGAGTCTTAGTAAAGGGAGCGTCGGTAGCCAGCTTGTCAGAAAAGGCGCCAGGTCTTCGGAATGTTCACAAGACAAGGTGACCACATGAGCGTCAATGTCGGCAGTCTGTCGCATTAAACTTGGCCGATGGCGAGGCGGATTGGGCTCTTCAAGAGGAAGCTCACCGCGTTGAAGGTAAAACTGTAGAATTATGGAAGTGTAGGTTGTGTGCAGCGGTTTACGGTTTAGAGGCGGCGGCACCGACAAAAAGGCAGGTGGCTGAACTGGAGGTGGCAGCGTTGAGGATGTTGACATTATTATTGGGAGTGACAAGGACGGACAGGATGAAGAATGAGTACGTTAGAGGGACAGCTCAGGTTGGACAGTTTGGTGGAAAAGTGAGAGAGGCCAGATTGAGATGGTTTGGACACGTGTGCAGGAGAGATGAGAGTTACATTGGGAGAAGGATGCTGAGGATGGAGCTGCCAGGCGAGAGGAAAAGAGGAAGGCCAAAGAGAAGGTTGATGGATGTGGTGAGGGAGGACATGCAGGCGGTTGGTGTAAGATGGTGAAGATGCGCAGAACAGAAGGCATTGGAGGCAGATGATCCGCTGTGGAGACCCCTAGAGGGAGCAGCCGGAAGACGATGGTTGTGTACAGCGAGGTTGATTGGAAGTTAGAGGGCTCGGTCTGCAAAGTCAGCAACCTGTCCCCGGTCAGCAATCCCTGGTCCCCGGTACGTTACCTCAACTTGTTTTCTGTGTATGGCACGCGCGTGTGCATTTCTGTACCGCACGCATTCCGCAGTGAGCTCTTTGTTCGATCCCTCTCCCCAGGTTGTAGCCCCGTAGCCGCGGAAGCTGTGGCGGAACACGGTTCCCGCGCCCTTTTGATGTCGGCTGCCAGTGTACAAGGATAGCAACTTAACAGCGACAACCGCCCTGTAGTCTGAGGAAAAAGCTTCAACTTGCTGGGTTGTAAGCTCCTTATTCACTGTCCTACCGCCACTCCAACCAAGGAGGTGAAGAGGAAGAAGAGCCACCAAGGTTTAACATTTTACTCTGAAATCCTTAGGAGTCTTGAGTTTTATTGTGTATGTTTTGGGGTTTTTTCCCCCCCGTCATTCTTTCTCCCTCTGCCTTTCTCACCCCGTGTTTGTTTATTATCCTTGCCCTCCATTGATGAGAGCCGTGGAGCAGCCATACTTAAAAGTTCTTAGAAAAGCCGTATAAATAGGCGCCTTTTCCAGCCGGTCTTTCTCTCTTCCAGCCTCCAGCGCGCTGCGGAGATGTGGCATCCGTGTTGCGGCTTTCATCAGGCTGAGCTGTCCGCTGTTATTTTACTCGCAGGCGGGGAGGGCGGGGTTGGAACCTCGGTGAACAAGGTGGCTTAGAAGCACATACCACTCAGCTCCCTTCCGCCTCCTCATTGCTCTCCTATGATGAGCTATGATGCAGATAGGGAATGGACCCGTGTTATCTATGGCCCGCACGACCACGCCGCGCGTTCAATGGCCTCTCAAACGACATCATTGTGCTCATTTCTCATGTGAATTGTCCACGCCCGCGCCCCTACAGCGTCCCCGTCGACACGGAGGCGGGGGTCGTCCAACGGAAGGATGAGTTGTTTGTCGCTTATTCACCACGTGTCGAATTGTGGCGCGGCCGGTTTTGCCGATGCTGTACGTTTCACTGAACAATATCGTATCGTATATCGATACAGGTGAGACCCTTGTTTCGTTTTGTTTTTCAACGAATGTTAAAAATCTCAAACACAAAAGTTGAATAACCTCAACTTGGCCCTGCTTTTTCAGCTTGTTTGGATCATTTTCGAGCTGCTATAGCCAACTAAGCAGTGGTGGACCGTCATTGCCTCCAAGTCCTTCAGGGAAGGTGTAAAATTTCGGAGGTCTTAATTATTAATAATAAAATATTTTTTGCATCAGTCTGGTCAGTCTATTATCTCTCATTACATTCTGAATGTTGTGGCTGCTCGGAAGGATTTACCAGTCCGTGTCAGCTTTGTTTCTCCACGCTGTCTCCAGGTGGGAAATTAAGACTCTAGACTCCTGCTCCCCTGAATCCCTCTGCTATCTAAGTAAATGGGGGCCTGATGGTCTTCTGGAGAACTTCCTTCGGGCAAAGGGATGGAATATGCTGCCATCAGATGGAGCTTGTTCAGTATAGGCATGTATGACAAGGATCTCAAAGCATCTGAATAAAACACACTTAAAACACAAAACACAACTGTCAATGGTTCTGTTTCAAGAGGTTTTTCCTCTGGTTTTTTTTATTATTATTATTATTATTATTATTATGATTATTATTATTATCTGGAAGGCAATCATCTGCAAGTCAAATAGGTAAGATGAAATTATTTTTAATGCAACAGTAAATAGAAATATGCATATACTAATATAATATATATATGTCTGGTGAGATGGTGTATGAATATAAATAAATATATTAAATAATGATAAGATAATAATAATAGTAATAATAATAATAATAATAATAATAATACAATGGTATATGAATATGTGAAATCCCCAACCATGTCCATATATTGTCAATAACATCATGACCACCCGGAGCACAACTTGTGATCTCTATTTTTCAACTGTGGAAGGGTGTCATTACTGTGGAGAGACTTGTTCCGCTATAAGAATTGTGATTTAACATTTTGTAAAAAGGACGTGTTTTGTTATTATTTGAATATAAGCGTAAATGTTGAACATATAGTTAATTTTTTTTTATATTTTTTAATTTAAATCTTTTAAAAATGTAATTTTTTTATAATCAATGAATTCATAAGCAAGCGATTCCTCGAATCTCATTCTAAATTTGTGTTATTTGATGGTGGATGTAGAATATCTTATTATATCTCTGAAACTTGTCAAAAACAGAAATGACAACAAAAAGGCGGGAATTAATGACCCTAACCCTAACCCTAAGTGTGGAACTTATTTACGTTTCTTTTAATTATATATTTATTTGTTGTCTATTCATAAAATTTTTGTTTGTATTTTTTTTTAAACATACTTTTTTATATTCATATGTGATAGTGCGTACACACACACATATATATATATATATATATATATATATATATTGTGCAGTCTTTTCATTCATCATCTGTTTAGGTCATATGGTGATTGTTTATTTCCCATATACTATCTTTATCTACAATAATGTTAATTTAAAAAAAGAAAAACAAAAAATGTATGCTCTCTAAATAATGAAAAATTGCTTAATTTATTTATTTAAAAAAACCTCGGAGTCAATAGAATAGACTATATTTGACAGCATGACCACTAGGTGTGGCATATGCTTTTCAAGAACGTTTGGTTGATAGATGTTATAATAATACACCTTAATCTGTTTAGCGCTTTTCTAATGTTCCAAAGTGCTTTCAAGCAACAATATTAACATACATAATGCTTGTTTTACATACTATAAAATGATAGATTTTGCCATAGTTTGCGGCCCCACGACGTGAAGTAGTTGTGCACGGCTGTAGGCGTATTGCGGTGTTATGTCCATGTGATTTTGAGATGGTCTTGCGGGGGACGCTGAGTGAAGGCTGAGGTCTGAAATATAAATGGCAGAAATGTGGGTATGTGAGGGAGGACCACAATCAAATAGCAGACCTGCCACCCTGCACGCATTTTGTGTACCAACCACGCAATTCTTAGTCAAAATACGCAGGTACGAAATGCCAGCTGAAACTACGCAAAAAAAAAAAATATATATATATAATATAAATTAATACGAAACAACACCGTACTACATCCCTTGGATTGGACCAGGTGTTACGACCTGTGGTTTTGTATCCCCTCCCCTCCCTCTCCTTACTGATACTTAGCACTGAGCGGTACTTTATTATCCACCGAGGTGTAACTCTGCATTGTGAGGTAAAATGGGAAGTGGGAGAATTAAAATAAAGCCCAAAAAATGTGACCGCAATGTTAGCATATAAAACGTGAGATGCACCGATGGATCGGCCGGTGACCGGAATTGGTCGGCTTTCACCGGCCGATCAGTGTGAGATGTGTTTCTCCAATTGTACCGGTCAAATGTACACACCGGTACTGTTCTCATGTACTGTACTGGTAAAAAATGCTCCAATACTCAAGTCTGATACCGGCGTAATGTAACTTAGTTGCGTAGTTCAAAAGGAGTCACACAGTAAAATGAGTCGTTCCATTTGATTCACCTGGTTGAACGCACGGTGAGCGAAGTGAACCAGAGTGAGAAGAGTCGGCCATTTATTTAATCTTTTTTTTTTTTGTAATGATTGCAATTTATTTGCAAAGTACCGTATACGTACAGATCATTGATTTGAACCTGGAACTGGACATTTCCATGTTAGTTATATGTCGGGTTCTACTAAACTCAGGTTTCAGGTTGCATTATACCGAAACTTGGTGACAGTCAGATATTCCATTTTATTGGAACTCAGTGACCCTTCCATGTTGTATTTAATTTTTTTGGAACTCAGTGACAGTTTCATGTTCTATTATTGTTCCAACGTGAATAAGGAACAATAATAAACAGTGTCAAAATCAGCAATCTCACTATTGTGGGAAGTGAAAACTGCAGCGGTAGTCCGTATGTGCAGCTGTCCAGTCACGTGAGCGCCATCGCATCGCACTATGTATTTGTCATCGACGTAGAGCAGATCGGAAAATTGGAATCTGCAGGTCAGACTTAAAAATAAATCAGAAAAAGGGAATCGGCCGAGAAAATTGAAATCGGGGCGTCTCTAGTTGGTATACATAACTTCACGAGATGATGCATTCTAAAGGGTATATTCGAATGAGATTCATTTGTAAACTGTATGTACTGTAGTTAGCCGTAGAAGCTCCCATACGATGTGATGAGCCTCGTTCCGAGGCGGCTTGGGTGTTAATAACTGATGGAGTCTTTGTAACGCCATAGGGAGACTCCCCGTTCCACTGTTGTGGTACTCAAAATATTTTCCCAAGGTTGGCAGGAAGGAAATAGTGCATTTTATAGACAGACAATTTCCATTCTCTGCTTTAAATGTACTGGCCTTGCAAACATTATGCAACGGTAAGTTTCTTCCTTTTGTCCCCCAGGCACAATGCTCTACAGTACAAGCTCTAACCACAGCCTATTCACCAAAGTTGGCAACCCTGGGAAGTAGGTTTTTCCAAGCGTCCAAAGTAGAAATTTATTCAACACGGCGCCCTTTTTTCTGGGACATTACACCAATCGAAAATTCTAATGGCCCTTTCGCTTCTGCTTCTGCGTTTCGGTCTTTGGACAAAGGACTGATTAACTAATGATTGAAGTGACCGGCGACTCCGTCGGCGGCGTGGCAGCGATGCGGAGTGACAGTTTGTTTGTGCGTGATCAATGGCGCGTGGCCGGCGTACAGCGCCCGAGCACGGGAGGTGGAGGCGGCGTCTCGAAGGCCGGGCGTCAATCAAGACGCGTGCTGAAAATACCTAACCCCCGTCAAATCCATTAGAGCCGTTTTAACCGTGACCGTAACACCACCGAGCCGACGTTCGATCAATGGCAAATTAATAATGGATTTCCAAAACTTTGGTGGCTGCGGCTGATTGTGTGTTGATT
>NC_137198.1:19883414-19890914 GCF_960531495.2 Zeus faber
AGTACGTACGGGGCGGCAACTAACGGCTGTTCCATGTGTAGTAGTTTCATCGCAGGTGCTAATGTAAATGTCATTGTAGTGACTGTGGTTTCAGGTTGACGTTTGACGCGTGTGTGAACGACAGTCTCGCACATGCATGTTCCACGCAGTCAGCTTTCCCTGCATAAATAATCGTTATTTTTTTAGTCTTTCCCAAAACTGCATGTCTTAAACACCTACTGTCAACTGTATATTCATTTGGCCCTTTCAGACAACATCGCGACCATGGCAAAATAATTTATGTCAGCAGCATCCGTCTATGAGTAGGGGAGGCATATGTATTTTGCAGCTGTGTTCATGTCTTATATCCTATTCATTGCTACAAGGATTGGGTTTTTCAATGGACTGAATGAGTGTCGAAGTGGGTAGGCATACCTCGGGATTTCATGGCCATGCTAATATGGGATAGGAGCGCCGCGTTTATGCCAGGCAAAGCCACAGATTGAGGTCTTCATTCATGATTCATGAAAAGCCGATATTCAAATTTCCGAAAGAAGCAGAAATCGGATATTTCTTTATATATTTATTTGTTTACAGGTCTGAAAACCTCTCAGCCTTTCCAAACAAGCATGGAGCTTTGGGGACCTGACAGCTTAATGGAATGATTATTCAAATCTGTTTAACACCAGAAACTGGAATTGCGAGGGGCTGAGGGAGTTCGCCGTAAAAGCTTTGCTCAAGGGGAGAGGGCATTGTTTCTGTGAGTTTACATGTCAACAACATGCAAATGGCCCGAAACGAAGGTTAAACGACCGTCTGCGAAGTGCTACTGAATGCTCTGTTACACAGTATATATATATTTTTTTGTTCTAATGTGAGGCAAACTGTGGAGGCAAATTTAAATAAAATCTCTTTTTTTCGGGCGCTTGTGGAGGATTCTATGCAAATTGCAGTGTCATGCCAGCATCACAGCAATTAGGCGACGGCGGCGACTGTTGTGTCGCTCGCAGCGTATTGAGCGGCTTCCGCGCCGGCCCAGCCCCGAATGTGACACGCAGCGAGCGCGCGAGAGAGAGAGAGAGAGAGAGAGAGAGAGAGAGAGAGAGAGCAGGGGGAAAAGAAGGGAGCAAGACAATCCTCCCCCTTGCCTCCCTCTTTATCCGCGGCTGAATATTTTCCCTCCTAACTGCAGCCCTCTCAAAAGCCTGTTTCCGTTCTCCAGGAGCCGGTGGAAAGCAGCTTGCCGCTAGAGAGATAAGCCAACGCCGCGCTTTGTCCGCGCCGAGAGCGGAGCCGGTGATCAACGCGCCGGGCTACCGACGGCGGTGCCGCCGCTTCGGGAGGAGTCGCCGCCCGTTGCCGTCGGGCCCTGCGCCGCAAGCCTTCACGTCTTGGATGCCGTCTTTGAAATGTCGTGGTTGTTACTGGGTTTTCCAAGCGCCGGTTAAAGATCGAATCTTTCGCGTCGTGCCTCCGGACGATGTAAACGCCTCTCCTCCTTTCGGCTTTCACGTGAAGCGGCATCGTTAGTCAGGCGGTTGTATTGTTGTTTGTAATATTCAGTGATCTGACTCGAGTCCAAATGCATTATGATTTAAGGGCCCCAGCTTCTAATTTCAAAGAAATATTGATCTTATTTATCCTTTAAAGCCCTCCTTAAATTTCACTGGACCCATAAACACTCCTAACGGCACCTGGCAGGCCTTTTGTAAGCAAAAGCACGGGGACCAACTAATGGCTAATAATTTTACAAACGCTCGTGGATATTTACGACCCGGAGTCTCTTTTATTAAAAGGCAGACTCGGATGTGAAAGGGCGCAGTAAATTAGCGCATCGGAGGAGATGCGCTCCCCTACTCGAGAGTGCGCCGCGTCGTAAACAGCTCGCAAATTTATCTCTACGTCGATGAGACCGGGGTGCGTCTCGCAAAGCCGGTGAGCGAAGTCGACGGGGGGCTGAAGAACATGTCCGGGCCCACGGCCGCCGGCGTCCGAGGTGTCCGCAATCCCATCTGCTTTAACCTCGACTGGAAATAACTTTTCTCATCGCACGCTCTCCTCCAGTACGTACTGTATATATGTGAGAGGGAGAAAATATAGATGTCCGAATTTGCCACCCTGCACGGCTCTCTCTTCTTATTGCGGGGATGATATCTCCTCCTATACAGTGTATTCCCATGCTGTAAAAATTCCATTAGCCCGCTGAAATGACTTGTCCTCCCTCTGCCAAAGGTGGCGTCCACTTGCAGATTCTATCACGGGCCCGGAGCTAACCTCTGTTTCTCAAAGCATGTGCGCTCTCTCGCTTTCTCGCTCTCTCTCTCTCTCTCTCTCGTTCTCCCTCTCACACATACACACACACACACACACACATACACACACACCAGGTTATCCTCCCCGCCTGGGGCCATAATGATGTGCTACTGTATGTTAGGATGTTAGAAGAATTTTCTGTAGCTGACCAGCAGAGAGCCAGCCCTAATGGCTGAAACAATTACTGTCCATTAAAGGCGCAGAAAGCAACCACGGTCCCGATCGCAGTAATGACCGATACCTACTGCCGCCGCCGCCGCCGCCGCCGCTGGTGCCTGCACAGTAATTGGAATTCTGCCGAGCCGCTGTGCGTGTCGGGTCAGCTCTTTGTCTGCTCCATGAACCTTGACCTCAGGGATACATTACAAATGGTTGCGCGCCCGGCACGTACACCTGCACGTCCACAGGCGCGCACAGGGAGCACGGCGTGCGCCAACGCATTTCCCTCCGCGGGCAGGCAGGTACTCATGCGGCCACAAAGACGGACATTTTTTCATCATCTTCTCGCATTATCTCTAGTACCTTAGGAGTGAACTGTGAACTTTATTTTTTATTTTTTTGGTGCCATCGCTTTAGAGTCGCTCGTCTTGTGCTCCGCACTTGTCTCAGCCCGAAGGCTGTGGAGCGCAGTGGAGATACCCATCCTGCTCCTGTAGCTTATAAGATCATATACACCGGGGTAAACAGATTAACTTTTTTCCCCTTTTGGGGTGACACATGACACACGACAATGTCAGTTCGAACTCCTTCTCCTCTGCTTTCTCCTCCTCTATTTATATCTATTTTCTTTCCCCTCTCCTAGCCCATAGCGTATTTATCGCAGTATTACTTTGTTATTCTCCTGCTTGCCATCTCTCGCCCTCTCTCTCTCTCTCTTGCTCCTGCTCTCCATCTTCTGTACTCCCACCCTCTCTTCCTGTGGAGTCATTCACCCCCCAGGCTTGATGTATCAGATGGCAGCGGTACAAATGTGACACACACAGTTTTTGCAAAGCCGTATATTTGGGTGATAGGCCTCCATCTCACCCAAATGGACGCCTCTGGTTTATTGTGCATGGGGACGTTGCTGGGACTGACAATGACTTTTGACTTGGCTGCTGGATGCACTTTTTCACCGAGAGGGGGATTGCGCTGGAGATGTCCACTGTTCACGTGCGCATGAATGGAAATTAGGCGTGTGTTTGTGTATGGCATGTCATTGTGACGTGTCCAGTGCTGTGGGGCAGTAGGTGATAGGAAGGGGCGTGCCGTCTCTTCTCCATTTTGCACTTGCACTGCCGCCAGCCCGTCCCGGTGGCGAACTGGGAAGCCGCGTGCGGGAATCTTCCCTTTGCCGGTACAGAACCTCTACCAAGCCTCCCCGCGCTCATTCACGGCACATTGTCGCCTCGCAGCCCTCGGCTCACTTTGCAAGGGATCTGAGGGCTGCAGTGGTCCCCAGAGGGAATCGAAGACCTGTCGGTACGTGTCTATAAACTGTGCCACGGCATCAATCAACTTGGGCCCAACTGTCTTGTGGGAAGGTTCTGGGAAAACAAAGACGAAAGCAGTGGCTCTTTGAGAGAAAGCGAGCATTGTCAGAAGCTTTATGTCAGTTTTTCCAAGGGTATGGATTCCCGTTAGCCTCCTGCAGTTATGGAGAGGCGCCGCTCACGGGTGCCCCCTTGCCACCGGAAAGGCGTCATCACAATGAGGATATTGGTGCAGTGCATGGTGCAAATCCACACCAGCGTGGAAAATAATACTGATACAAGATTTGTATTCTTTTGTATTTGTATTATTTTCACATATATTTTCATATGAATTTTAAATGAATTTTGTATGGGCCCAGACAATTGAATTGTCTGGACCCATACAAATTGATGAAAAAAAATTCTCACTTTTACTCAATTACTCAATTTGGCCAGCAATAATGTATCCGCCGGATATTGTAGTAAGGTAGTAAGTGTTCAATTTTAACAACTACCTTATGCATATAGTACCAGTATACACCTCAAGGTATTTTCGGTTGGAAGTCAGCCAATCAAATCAACAATATGGCGCTGCGATATCAGCACTCGGCCACTGTTAGTTGAGTTGACAGCGCAGCACTATGTCAACAACAATAGTGACGACGTCAGTCAAATCGATCTCTAAAGCCATGGCGAAAACTCACGAATGAAACCGATGGTCACCACCTCGAGGAACGGACAACCACCGGCAACATAAGCAGCGTGTGTTTTGTGCACACGTCGGTGGGGAACGGGGCGTAAATGATGCACGGCTTCTAATCGAGATGAAGGAGAAAGCTAATAATCTCAAACGCAGAGTCTCCCAAGCATCCGCGCACACGCATGATGAAACCCAGATCAGATAGATACGCCATAAATATTCAAGACTACAATTTAAGATGGCACACCCAATAACACAGATACTATCGGCTCTCCATTTATAAAGACGCGCTGCTTCATGCTCGTGGCTTTTGGGGGCGGCGTGTTTGCCGCAGCCGCTGCGATTTCACTGCGGCGGAGGGCGGTGAGTGTTTTTAATTGTTTTAGGGGAGAGTGACGGACGTACGGGAAGAGTCGCCTTGAATCCTCCCTCCCTGAAACACACACACACACACACACCAACACACACACACACACACACACACACACACACACACACACACACACACACGCACACACACACGCACACACACACTCACACAATACACATCCCTCTCGCCTCCCCTCCAGCACAGCAGAGGGGCTGTGCTGGCGAGCCAGACAGTCTATTCCAGGGACGAGGGAGGCCCCCGAGGTACACATATGGAAGGAAGATAACACACACAGCGGCTTGGTGGAGGACTGTACAGGCTGCTGGCGAGTGAATGAACGGCGGTCAACTCCGTGTGTTGGTGTGAGTGTGCATGCGCGCATGTGTGTTGTGGTGTAAATTATTGTCTGAGCATGCACTCACGTCTGCGTTTCTAACCCTTTCCATCTCGCTGGCTGTCTCTCTTTATCTCCCACGCTCGCTCGCTCGCTCGCTCGCTCGCTCTCTCTGTCGCACTCTTCTCCCTCTCTCTCTCTCTCTCTCTCTCCCTCCTTCT
Source organism: Zeus faber (assembly GCF_960531495.2). Classification (NCBI taxonomy): domain Eukaryota; kingdom Metazoa; phylum Chordata; class Actinopteri; order Zeiformes; family Zeidae; genus Zeus; species Zeus faber. The sequence goes on from NC_137198.1 coordinate 19,888,783, forward strand.
CCACTCTGTGTAAGAGAAGAAGGGAGCAGCATGTGTAGGAGTTGGAATATGAGAGTAAGTTATTACCGGTGGGAGAGCCTATCTCATGGTAGACTGCGAGTCTTCGACAGCCTATACTCAGTGTCGGGGCCCAAGATGGAGAATTATGCTACGCGTTCACAGCAGTATCAGGTAAAGTATTTGTATGAGAAAAAAAAAAGAAGAAAAGACCCTAGGTAAATGATGTCAAACGCACAGGACCCGAGGCTGTCTGACGTTCTGCACGCAATTGAAAAGAGGGGGGAAAAAATTCTACGACTCAAGACACGAAACAAATCATCCATTGATTGAGCTGAAATCTGCCTCGGCCACGTAGTCGGTTAAAGTCGCCTTTGGGTGTTGTCACCGATTTGCTGCCGTGATGATTTCGGCGGCGGCGGCGGGCACGGCCGCACATTAATCCTCTTACGGCGGGAAAGCTGATCCGGAGACGTCCCGTCCGCTTCTCCCCGGCGTTCGCCCCTCATTACCTTCGAGGCAAACGCCGACGGCACACCCGGGCCCTCCCCGGCTGGTTCCAAATTCCTACTTAATCACCCACGATGCATCTGGCCGCCCAGTCCCTCCGATTTCCAGACTTTTGAGAGTCACGTAACGTTGGACTTAATCAACATTCCCTTTATATCTTTTAGCACTAATGCATTCAAATCTACCCTCCCACCCCTCCCCCGCCCCCTCCCGTCCATAGCAGCTGATCAATTACCGAGGCCCATTACGGCCCGTGTTCCTCGCAGCGGCTCTCAGCCGCTTGAGGAACACGGGACGCGAGCGGGCGCGGCGGTCTGGACAGTGGCCGCGGCAAATGAACTTAGCAGAAGAATCCGAGGATCAATCCCATCACTTAGCCAATTAAGCGATACCGAGACAGACGTCCATTACCGTAAGAACCCAAATCGATAGCCGGAGCCAGGGGCCGAGGCGGGTTGTCTGGTCCGCCGTGCCGCCATGGGAGGGGTGGGGTGGGGGGGGTTGTCTTGCGCTAAACTAATGGAGTGGGGTGGCGCGCGTTGGGGGGGTGGGGGGGGGGGGGGGCGTGGCTCGTAGCACATTTTCACTCGCGGTTTGACGGGGGCGGGGTGCGGCGAGGAGTCGGACCGACAGGATGAGCATCACGGAGAGAGTGTGAAAGAGGGCGAGAGAGAGCGAGAGAGAGAGAGAGAGAGAGTGAGTGTTTGGCACTTTGGGTCAATGACCGGATGCGACAGCGGCCAAGTCGTCAGCCGATCGTCCTGACGACACAGCTTGGGGCGCAGACGCTCGGGACGCTCGGCGCAGACGACTGGATTGATGGACGAACGAGAAGAGTTGCGCTGGATTTGCTTTTTGCGCAGAAGGCCCGGCGTGTTTTAGGCGGTGGTTTTAGTAAACAGCGTTTGGCCGATTTTCCCCACCCACACCCCGCTGTGCTTTGTAATTAGGCTCTTTTGATGGTTGAATGTTTGTTGAATGCTCATGATGGAAAATTTGTCAAATTATTCAAATGTAGTTTAAAAATTGAATACGGGCAAGGAATTTGAAGAAAAACTCTTATTTTGAAAAAAAAATCGTAATAATATAAAAATCCACCTCAATAACAATTTGTTGCTAAAGTTTTTATTCACAGTTTTGGACATGTGTTTTCCTCCTCGTCGCACCTGTATTGCATGCAAATGAAAAACAGCTCAAGCTAAAGGTGCAGATTGTCGCTTTGGAGACAGCTGGGATGGATGATGGCTCACTGTCGTCTGGAAGCAAGAGTTTTCAGGATGCGGGGAGCTCCTCGTTGTGAAAGGTCTCTGTGGCCGCGGGGCAGAGTGCCCTCCGGGGGGGGGGGGGACGGCTACACATTACTGCTGACATCTCCACAGCGCTCACACTTCCCCTTTGTTTCTCCCTCGCTCCCTCTCCCTCGCTCCCTCGCCCCTCTCGCTCTCTCTTGCAGTCCCTGCTTCTCCGGGACAGTATGAGCTTTGCTTTGTTATTTAATGATTCATTCTCCCTACTTTGGGGTGGTGTCTGAGCGTTCCCAGATGTAATTTCTCAAAGTTCCCATTTCGGGGCCGACGCCCATGCTGATGGTGTTAACGTTACACAACGGTTTAACTTGTAGGAGC
>NC_137198.1:19895914-19908414 GCF_960531495.2 Zeus faber
ATAAAGGGTCAGTCCACCGAAACTGATTTTACCTCTTTGTGTGAATGCGTTCACACGAGGTGGAAAATTCTGGGTTCAGAAATGATTTTTGCTCCAGCCATGCACTGATCCAGCTGACTTTGCTCTGGATCTCTGGGTTGATGCTGTTTAGCGAATCAATTATGGTTGACTCAAAATCCTGGGGTGGAATTTTTACTCTCTGAAGCTGGATTTACCACTATTCCTCCTCCTCCGTCTCCCTTTGTTGGATTTCTTCCTCTGGCTCATGCAAGCACGGTTCAATGTTCGACTCTGGCAAAACATTGGGAAAACGCAAAACCATTCGTAATGTGCTCTGTGCAGATATTCTGAGAAGTCCTTCTTGCTTTCCAAAATGATGTTTCGGTGGCGGTGGTAAACAGGGAAGTCTTCAGTGGCGAATCCCCTGCGCCGTAGCTGCTGCATCCGGCTATGTTGACACGGAGCAATGAAACAATGAAAATCTGAGTTCATCAGGGATTCCTAAAGATACTCTACAAAATATGTGTCTTTGTTACCCCAAATAAATGCTGATGCTTAATAGTTAATAAATGCCATGCGGTTGTGGCCATCCTACACAGACGCTTCATTAGCACTGTCGAAAAAAAAGATGTCCCAGGACAAGGTTTGAATGTCTGTCCCTCACTCTGGTGCTCACATTATGGCCTCGCGTAATGAAATGAAGCCATTTACAAGCCACAGAAACGCACATTTCAGCACAATAGATGTTTGGGGAGGGCACGTCTGCGTTTCGAACGTTGCAAAATGGGCTTGGCAGGGTTTCCTCGCCGTCTTTACGACAGACCTCGGGGCTTCTTACATCAGTCCACACTGTGCCGTTTGGGGTGAGGAGATTTGCATTCTTCCTTGCAGCATACTAAAGAGTTGCGCACTCCACTCATACCTATGGCACAGAACAGGCAGCCGGCGGATATTGGAATAAACTCTGGGAGTGGCGTGCTGATTCCAATTAGCAGTCTGTTGTTTCACACTGTGGGCGATGTAGCTTGTTATTCTGGAGCGTGGAGAGAGTCTGAGGAGGACCGCTCTGCGGCTCCCACCGCGCAATCAGCCTCTACGACTCTTTCCGACCCACCGAGCGCTGATTGCCACATTCAAACGACACCATTCTCACCCCGTGAGGTTTGCCACAGAGGCACATTTGTGAAGAGTTGTCTCGGACACCCGCGGAATGAGGTGCAATATGGCCCCCCGACTCGGAGGCTGGCGCCGCATCGTTAGCTCGGAGCGGGAGGCGGCCGTAATGAACCTGCCGCACAAAGGGTGAGAAGATGCGAAAGGGAAAAAAGAGGGAGAGAAAAAAAAAACAAAAAAAGAGACCTAAGACGTAATCATAATTTCTCTGCGCAATCATAATTTAGGGTATGAGCACTAATGCCATATTATAGACTGCAATTATATGCCTTGATTAAAAACTACAATGGAAGATTCAATTGCAGGCTGACGACACAGGCTCTTTGTTTTGCTTCCGAGCGGGCGGCGTGCGTCGGGGGATTCAGAAGAAGGAATCCAGATGCGGCATTTGAAGTTGCTTGATTGTGTGCTCGTCAAAATCACGGTGCTTGGGTGGGCCTGATTGTTCTTCAGACGGAAATATTTTCAATTAAACTAGGCTGCACAGCCGCAAAGAATTTAAAAGGCATTCTCTCTCTCTCTCTCTCTCTCTCTCTCTCTCTCTCTCTCTCTCTCTCTCTCTCTTCTCACTCTCTCTCTCTCTCTCTCTCTCTCTGTCTCTCTCTCGCACACGCATGCACACGCACACACACACACACACACACACACACACACACACACACACACACACACACACACACGCACACATTCATGATCTGCAGATTGCTATGCGTGCTCACTAGGATTTGTCATTTTGCTTTTGGAAGGCTGTCATACTTGTTGATGTGATTATGTCATACCACAGTGGGAAAAATACCTATGGATAATATATATAATTATGAAATACATTATATCATAGGCTGTGTCGTCTCCTTATCCATGGCCCTTCAATTACAAAAGGTCCTCTGACACCCATTAATAATGGGCACCGATTTCAGACCTGGCTAATGGAGCAATTTAATATGAATTTGGAATTTCGCAGAAGGCTCCATCCTGGTTTGCAGTCTCTGCTCTGGACCTGTTACCTGGTCTAGGTGACTTTGGTGGGGGGGGAGTGAAATCTGGACCAGCTTATTGCAGCCGAAAAAGACTGGGCGTCTGGTAGCGGGAGAGACCCTCCATCAGGAGTCAAATAAGGGAGGCAGGGGAGGGAACGAAGCACGGACAGGGAACGAGACGTGTAGACGGACGTTTGGGAGGCTGGGTTAATGGGGGAAGGATGGATGAGGCTACGGAGACCGGAGGGAATTGGGTGGATAGGTGGAGCGCTGAAAGGACGCCATGATGGAGGATGAGGAGCGGTGTCAGATGGATGGATAGCTGTTGGGGGGAGGGAGGGAGGGTGAAGATTGCGGTCGGTTTGACGAGGGGGACAGGTCAGCGGGAGCGAAGCGTTTAAGGGAGGGTGGGACGAGCAAATGCGCTGACGGTCAAGGGTAATGGAATGACGGACTGAGGGAATCCGAGTTTTACGTTCGTCTGAGACATCGGGGACAGACGGGCGGGCGAAGGTTGACACGGGTTGACGGTGGATTCTCAGGCCGGAATCGTCACGGGACACGTCTGGATCTATTTGTATGAATCACAATCCCCTTTTTTTTTATTTCCCTCACCGCACATTGTGTGAATCTCCGCGCGGCGAGGCAAATACATATACGGCCGCAGAGACAGGTGGAAGGATGGATGAGGGTAGGGAGGGAGTTGTAGATGGCGTCCAGAGGCTAATGCACCCTGAGCACCACGGGACATTAGCGTTGGGAGCAGGTCGCTCCAAATTGCTCCCCCCGAGAACGCGCGAGCGCGGCACCCCTGCCAGGCCCCATAGCTCAGTGAAAGGGGTCAGAGGCGACGCGCTCCACTCCATTTAGCCGTGTTCCCATGATGGATGGATGGAGCGATGGACGGCTGGAGAGAGGCACCATGCCCCGCTGAGTGCACGGGGAACGCGGAGCTACCGAGGACCTTCACTCCGCCGCGGCCTGGATCTCCCCATCGCTGGCGCCGCGGACGGTGATAATGCAGCCATTATCACCGTGTGTGGGAGGCCATTGGTTTGACACAGGGGAGTTAGGAAACTGTCCGCCGTGTCGGGTCCGGAGGTTGTAGGTCAACATTTTTTGCGTTCTTCTCCTCATTAAGCGTTTCCCTTTTTTTTTTTTTTTTTTTTTTTTTGCCGTTAGCAGCGTTGGTGGAATTTCAAAAAACCCACAGAAAATATCACAGATATCGTGCGCATCTCGGATGGAAACGAGGGTTTTTGTTCTGCGTGTGTGCGTGGGATCGCCGAGGCTAAATTCCAAATTTGCCAAGTTATCAAGCTATTGTTGCGCATACTATTTGCAATGCATTTCTTGAGTGAAATAACAAGACGCCTGTTTTGCATAGTCCTGTAATGAAGTTCAAACAAGGTACACAACATGAGATTACTCAATGTCACACCACTGTGAGGGGGTAAAACCCTGGCTCTCTGCCTAGATTTGAGCTATATCCAATTTGTTGTTCCTCAACCAGTTCTTGGGTCCTCTCCAATATCCCTAATATGTTTTTCCGGTCCAAGATGCATGATCCGGTGTTATGAGCAATCAGCTAAATGGAACCCCATTTCTGAAGAGGCAGACAACATGGCTGTGGGGACCGAAATTCCATCATCTGTTTGCGCAAGCTATCTCTGCCAGGCTACCATCCAAGATAGCATCACTAATTTGTTGAGCCACTGGTGGTCTCACAAGTTGACTGGGGTACTTCCCCCAATCAAAAGTAAAACAGAATACTTAAGAACCTATCGGCATGGTGACTCATGTAGTGACTCAGTGACCGGTGAGTCATGGGAAAAAGTAATCTTGATATTGTCAAAAGTGATGTTAAGCATATCTCCTCGCTATGCCACCGTTACTAATGGCCGCCTTTCAACGGTCCGCCACTGCTCAATGGTGGCGGACCGTTGAAAGGCTTTCTTGACTTTAGGAAACGCGGGTGCAGCGTAGGAGAGTGAAAGTGAGAGTGTGTTTTGCAAGAGTTTAGGAGAGAGAGAGAGAGAGAGAGAGAGGGAGAGAGAGAGAGAGAGAGAGAGAGAGAGAGAGAGAGAGGGAGCCTGTGTGGGAGGAGGTAGGCAAGCTCGCTCCTTGGAGAGACTGGGAGGACGAAGGGTCATTATTGACTGAATGAATTTTTAAAGAGGGCCCGAGTCGCAGGGTGGTGGGGTGGTGTGTGTGTGTGTGTGTGTGTGTGTGTGTGTGTGTGTGTGTAGACATACTGAATAGTGTTCTACAGCTCCTACACTCCTCCTCCGCTCCTCTCCCCATCTCTTAGCCTCCTTATCTCCCTCCGCAGTGTGTCTTCAGGTGTCCACCTGACTGGTTAGCCACCAAATTTTCGGGCCCCCCGTAGGAAATCCCCCCCCCGCACCAAAAAAAAACCCACGAGTCCGTCGAACCCCCCGCCGGCCTTGCTCCCTCCGGTCCTCCGCGCCTCCGTCCTCCTCTCCTGCGTTCTCCTCGCTCCTCCGCTCCTCCCATCCTCCATCCTCCCGTCCTCCCGCCTTCCCCTCCGCGCAGCCTTGGCCCTGGTGTGTGCCCGTCAAGCCGTATCGATTGGCCTCTCTCACCCTTTAACAATCAATGATGGACACAGTTCACAAGGAGAGCGGGTGGGCGGGAGGCGGGGACGGACGGACGGACGGAATGGAGGAGCGACGCAACGGAAAGGAAAGAATCTCGGCGAGCGAGCGAGTTTGTGCCGGGGAGAGGAAAAAAAAAAAAAACAGCAAAAATCAAGGAAAGAGAAATCACGAAGCCAAAGCCCAGCGGCCACGGCTCGGGAAGCTGGCGGTGCGGGGCGGGGGGGCGGGCGGTGCGGGGCGGGGGGGCGGGTGGTGCGGGGCGGGGGGGGGGGGGGGGGGGTGCTGCGAGGTCCAAGTTCAGCTGCACGTCCAACACTCCTGGATGTGGGAGCGAGGCCATCTTCGCTGTGCAGTGCCCAGGGGCAGCTCATGTTTTCACGGAGAGAGAGAGAGAGAGAGAGAGAGAGAGAGAGAGAGGGAGAGAGGGAGAGAGAGAGAGAAAGAGAGGGAGGGGAGAGAAGAGACGGACATTGTTGTGGTGGAGTGTGGAACGGGTGGATGTGCTTTCTGTCTTCAGTGACCCAGGCAGAGAGCAGACGATGGTGGTGGTGGTGGTGGTGGTGTTGGTGGTGGATGGGGGAGGAGGGGGTGAGGGGGGGGGGGGGGGGGGGTTGAGGGGGGGGGGTTGCGCGGCATTCAATCATACTAATGAGCGAGCAAGAGAGAGAGAGAGAGGGAGATGGTGGGAGGCAGGCATAGAGAGAGAGAGAGAGAGAGAAAGAGGAATGGAAGGATGAAAGGAGAGGGGGCGGCGGGGGGTGGGGGTCGCTTTGGCAGTGCCAGCCAAACAACACACAAACGCGCACACACACACACACACACACACACACACACACACACACACACACACACACTCTCTCTCTCTTTCCCCCCACACTCATTAGTGCCAGGGAGAGCCGCTGTCTGAGGGAGCTGAAACACCAGTGCAGAATCAGCCTCATTCTCTCTCCCTCCCTCCGCTCGTCCCTCTATCGTGTGTCTCTCTGCCGTTCCACCCCCCCCCCCCCCCCCCCCAGCCAATTTGGCCCTGGGTCCTGCACCCTCCCTTCCGTCTGGTAACTCCTTCTTCCTTTCCTTCCATCCTCCTTCCTTCCTGCCTACCTTCCTTATCCCTTTATTTCTATTCCGGTCGTCTTTCCTTTGTCATCCATCAACCCATTTCATCCATCATCTGTCTGTCTGTCTGACTGTCTAGCTGTCTGTCTGTCTATCTATGTATCTATCTATCTATCTATCTATCTATCTGTCTATCTGTCTATCTATCTATCTATCTATCTATCTATCTATCTATCTATCTATCTATCTATCTATCTATCTATCTATCTATCTATCTATCTATCTATCTGTCTATCTATCTATCTATCTATCTGTCTATCTATCCATCCATCCATCCATCCATCACTGCACCCATCCATCCATCCTCGTGTCCTTTCTCCCTGTAATCTGAATATGCCTCCCTTGTCTGCCCTCCCTTGCTTCCACCTTCCTCCGCCCCTCATCCTCCCTTTTTTTTTTTTTTGTCTCCCACGGTAGCAGGCTGATTTGGGGGATTATGCCGGTGACAGGGTTGCTGCTGTGTCAGTCTAACAGCCAGAGATCTGGACCGGAGCTCAGTCCAAATCTCCTCCGCCACGCCTGCCCGCCTGGTCACAGAATTAGCAGCTTTCCCCGGGCTCATCTCTCACCTCTCTCTCTCTCTCTCTCTCTCTCTCTCTCTCTCTCTCTCTCTGCTTCTCTCTCGCTCTCATTCTTTGCTTTTCTCCCCCCCCCCCCCCTCCCCCCCACACCGTCTCAAAAGGTTCCAAAAAACTATGTTGTTGTCCATGTAGGTTGGCTCTTGGAGGTGGCAAATATAACATTTTTAAGCCTCAACAAAGAGATATGATCACGTCTACAGATTTAAAAAAAATATATATATATATTTTCTTTTTTCTTTTTTTTTTCTTTTTTACATGCACCTGCTGGCTCGCAGCTGTAATTGTTGCTTAAATGGTTGAACAATTACTTTGAAGGAGTTTTGGTTTTTTTTAGTGGAGATTTCTTTCAGGCCTTGATAAAAATCGCCCGGATATCACGCAGCTGCTAATTGAACTGGACTCGCCATCTGTTTATTCCGAATAGGGTTTTTTTTTTTCAAATAACTATTATTTACTGTCGTATTATTATCAAAGCAGTTTTTTTTTTTTTATTCCTTTCTGCCAGGATGTTGCACCTTTCCGAATCAAATGAGCTCTAAAATAATTTCAGCCGCTGTTTATCCGAAACCTTCAGCGGAAGTAGGGAAATTGGTGATGCACTGGCTGACTTTTTTCTTATGCTTCCAAAAACACCCCCTTTTTTTTTTTTTTTTTTTTTTTTTTCATCCTAGCTTAGAAATGTCACTCTTCCTCTTAACCCAATCCTTCTTACATTTTGCGTTTTCTTTTAATTGCAGCTCTAGGCAAGTAAACAGTCAATCCTCTTGGAAAAGGGACCTCTCTCTGTTAAGGACGCCAGCACAGCACCTCCGCCGTCAGAGTTTCCCACAGTGAAATTAGTTCTGTCATTTTAAGGTCTCTTGGAGGAGTAATTCAGATTTTTTGGAGTTCACCCCCTTAGGTAGTAGATAAGTTATATTTCAGCCTTTTCTCCGAACTGGAATGCGTGGCTCCATACTCCCATCAGGAGTTCAATGGAAGTAATCAGGGGACAGATCCTCAATCTGCGCTTAGTGCATAAACTCACTCAACTTTTCCCCAACATGGTGCCACGGCAGTCTTCTTCCAACTTGAGGAGTTATTGAAATAAAATGATAATCTATTTTATTGCTAAATTCCCAACTTTCATTGCTTCGCCGCAGTGGTGTTACCGGTGTTTTGTCCCCCCCATTACTTGCATTGAACTCCTGATGGAAGCATGGAGCCGTCTGTCCAGTGTGCAGAAAGGGTGGGACTGCTGCAGGAATGAAAACCAAGCAACGTACTGCATGAGGGGTGAGTATAAAACAAGGAGAAACTTCTAAAAAGTCTTTAGTCTGATGCAGTTTGATGCAGTGCTCTGGAATGAGGCTTGTGACTCATGTGGCCCTGAGAGGGCTAGTTAGTTATACAGTCATTGCATGGTGCATAGCTATCTTTACACTCCACACATTCCACTCTCTCTCTCTCTCTCTCTCTCTCTCTCTCTCTCTCTCTCTCCCTCCCTCCCTCCCGCTGTCTGCACTGTGCTCGCTGGGCCGGGCGGGACCCGGGGGAGGGGAGCTGCTTACACCGACGCTGTCTGAAGGACAATGGGACGCGCGTGTGTGTGTGTGTGTGTGTGTGTGTGTGTGTGTGTGTGTGTGTGTGTGTGTGTGTGTGTGTGTGTGTGTGTGTGTGTGTGTGTGTGTGTGTGTGTGTGTGTGTGTGTGTGTGTGTGTGTGTGTGTGTGTGCACTAGAAAGGGAGGATAAAGATAGCTGTTTGCTTTACTGCCTTGTTGGTTGTTGGCACATATCCTCCAGTGTATATGCAGAGGCACACACTTGAGGTGAGTTCTGGACTACCCCTTTTACGTTTCATGACCAAAGTTACAACACCGTCAAGTTCACAGCGTCCACTGGCAAGCAAAAAGAACATATTGATTCTAATAGATACTTGGGAATACTGCAGTTGTTAGAATAGTATATAAGTATTAACAAGTATTAAGATAAAGACAAGCCTGGATTAACAGAAATGTTAAAGATTTTCCTTAACAGTGGTGGCGGAAGTACTTACTTATGTACTTACGTACTAACTACTTACTTACTTGTATTTATGTATGTATGTATGTATGTATGTATGTATGTATGTATGTATGTATGTATGTGTGGGTGGATGTATGTATGTATGTATGTATTTATGTATGTATGTATGTATGTATGTATGTATGTATGTATGTATGTATGTATGTATGTATGTATGTATGTATGTATGTATGTATGTATGTATGTATGTGTGGGTGGATGTATGTATGTATGTATGTATGTACTATTTGTATTTATGTATGTATTTATGTATGTATCTATATACTTTTTGTATGTATGTATGTCTGGGTGGATGTATGTATGTACAATATTAATGTTTGTATATGTGGGTGGATGGATGTATGTATATTGTATGTATTCATGTATGTATGTGTGTATGTATGTATGTATGTTTGTATGTATGTTGTGTGTATGTCCTTCAATTATCTTGACAACCATTCATCCGATCGACATCACTCTCGGTGGGTGCATCGCTGGGGACCCAAGGACATGCAGTGTCGAATTTGGTGTAATTTGGACGCCCGACACGTGTTGTATTAATCCACTTTGAATAAACAAGCGAACAGCGAGCTGCTCTGTGCAGCTGGAGCGCTTTGTGACATCATCATCCAATAACCATCAACCAAATTAAAGGTGCCATTAAAATATCTTAGAAAGTCTTACATTTTGAATGGGGATGTACTGGTATATACACATATAAATCAGAAAAAAACCTAAAGTGACACAAATGTAGTGGAGCAAAAAGGAATAGATATTTGCTTTGAAATGTAATGGAATAAAAAGTTGAAAGTCTCAGAAACGAAATATACTTTAGTGAGTACAGATTCTTAAAATATAAGAAAAGATAGGAGATAAGATCACACTTTTAATCCCCAGAGGGAAATTCAGTTTATACTTGAGTACAATTTCAAAGTACTCAGTTACTTTCCACCGCTGGTCAGGAATTTCAGCACCATCACTGGATGGCATCATTGCCATTCAGCGCCATTCGGAGGATTGTGCTTTGTTGTCTTCCTGACATTTGCGCTTTGTCTGGCGCAGGAAGAGGTGGTGAAAGCTCCGGCGGAGGAAATAATAATGGCCGCCGCATACGTCAGCGGTCATGGGTCTGGCGGGAGCTAATGATGCCGCGTGTCGGCCCCAGAACACGACGAACTGACAGTGGTTTTGCACTAAAGGGCAGTGCCTGACGCTCGCCCTGGCATTTGTTCACGTAGCCGTCGGACCCCAGAGGCAGCAGACGTACAGGAAGAGAGAAGGGTGGGGGGGGGGTCAAACAGAATTGAAGGATGGTGTTCACTTTCTACACACACAGTGGATACGCAGGGACATACGCACACACACATCGTTACATACCCACAGATGCCTACATATACTATACAGTAGAATTGGGCGGTAATTGATCACATATAATTATACATATATATATTTATATATATATATATTTATTTATATATATATATATATATATATATATATATATATATATATATATATATATAATTTTATTGCCATTTTCACACATTATGTTTTTACAATCTGTTTCTTTTTTTAAAGACGTATAAAACCAGAGGGATAGATAACAATGGCAACATTACAGTCTTATTATTATTATTATTATTATTATTATTCTTATTATTATTATTAATAGTAATAAACCTATTGCTATTAGTTACAGACAGGCATGCCATATTGATAGCACTGATTCTGAATGTTGAAATATCTGTGGAAACATATGTATTTATACTCTTGAATTAAATTTCGAATGAATTACAGAGGTAGTTACAGTATGTGGAGCTTGGTAGCTGTTGTTACGGTAAATATAAATTTAGTGCAAACTGTCAAATTTCAAATTGGTGGACAAGTGAATAATTCAAATGGTATCTCGTTAATACTAACATTATATTACAAATTTTCACTCATCCCGTAGATTGAGTAACTAATTATAAATATTGCAGTGTGGTTTGTATGAGGTGTTCGAAGGATACGGTCATCAACATGTCCTGATATTCAGGCGACTCAGTTAAAGGCTCAACTGTAAATATCCAGTACACATTTATACAAAAACACCACCCGATGTGTGTTCGACCGGAGCTGGTTTGAGGATCAGTGGAAGGTGCTTTCCACGCGGTTGTACTCCAGCGGAAATGCGGAAGATGAACTGGGGAACGTCTCGCAGCCCAGAGGCCGCAGGACAGGAGTGCTGATGAAGACAGAACAACCCCGCCCCAGACGCTGTCATGGGATCACATGGAGGAAACAACACGGGTAATAAAGTCCTTTTTTTCCCCACAGTTTATTTTTCGTTCAATCATCGCAATTTCCCAGTCTGTGTGTGTGTGTGTGTGTGTGTGTGTGTGTGTATGGCGGATGAGTTTACACTTGGTTGTGGTGCGTGTTTGTTGCATAGTTTGTGTTCATAAACGTTGGTGAGTGATGACCCTCTTGAAAACTCATTACCTGAGGTAATAATTATGAAAAATGCTCAAGATATATCTTGTAAATCACGAGGGACTTTATTTATGCTCCGAACAACTTCAAACTTCAAGAAGTACTTCCCCAAACACGGAGACAAAAAAAAAAAAAGAGCACCGTCATTGAATATCGCCACTGAATTTGGACGCTATGCCGGGCCCAGACGTTCCTCTGAAAATTGCGGTAGCTTTCTCGCCAAGGATGGTATTGTATAACGCTAGGTGAGAGTGCGTTGCAATCGGCAATACGTTAACACGAGGGGAATAACGTGGCTCCTCGATATTGAAAGCAGTGTTTCCCATACATTGATCTATGTGTGGCGGCCTGCCACAATATCAACATTGACCGCCACGCATCGATTCTGTATTTTTTTTATACTATTTAAAATGGGTAAAATATAATTTCATTGTAGAGCTGCACGCAGCGCATTGATTTTCGCATTGCCCCTCCCTGACCTCCGCTCTCTCTCTCTCTCTCTCTCTCTCTCTCTCTAGCTCTCTCTTTCTCTCTCTCTCTCTCTCTAAAAAACTAAACTGTACAAAGGAGGACGTCCGGGCTACGAAGGGAGCTGTCCTTATAGTGAACAGCTGTCTCAAACCTGGTGAAGGAACCAGCAGATCCCTGCCTACCTAGTTGTCTCTGAGGAGGGATGTCTGTACTCTTGCTGACCTGTGATTTTCCCGTGGTTTGTCTGTGTTTTTGTTGTTTTTTGGTTCCTTCGTAATCAAGTTTCTGCTGCTGTGACATGACTTACTGAAAATAAAGGAACCTGAAAAGTCAAGTCTCTCTCCCTCTCTCTCACAAACACATTGACAAGGGACCCATCTGTGAATCCGCCTCCTCTCTGCGCACACTCTCAATCAAAACATGATCATGCGCGGGATGTTTCACGAATGGCCCCCGATCTAACGATCTATCAACTCCCCCCCGAGTGCACAAACTCGAAAGTTCCACAGGTGTGTCCCCTCCTTCGCGTTCCTCACCTAACGTCCGACGTTCCCTTCGCCACCCCTCTATTTCTCCCCATTAACAATTCTCCCTCATGTGTATAGTTACAGCTTATTCTCCGTCTTCTCATCTCAGATTTTTGGGCTAGAGAAATAGTTTGTAATTCGCAGGAATTACTAAAGCTGCATAAGTACACACCCAAAAAGTACAGTACAGTACCCAAAAGCATGACGAAGAGCACTGTGGTCAGGTTTGGGCCCCTCATGCCCAGGCCAGACCTTCCTCGAGGAATCATTGGATATATAGGAGCCGTGTAGGAACTTGTCCACACGTTCCTGTTCTTGGTTCATCGCTTGAGTCCAGTTTTTCCACGCCTGTTTTGGAACGTCCCTCCTTCTCTCTCAGATCAACACGTCTGACAGTTGAACTGTTTGGAAACATTTTGAGCTATCCCGTAAGTACGCTCCGCTCCCGTTCCTTTCCCCCCGTTAGTCCCATCCATTCTTTCCCTCTCCGTGCGCGCCGTGCGCAGATGCCGGCGTCG
>NC_137198.1:19913414-19920914 GCF_960531495.2 Zeus faber
CATACACACAAACACACACACACCATGGCGCATTCCCTAATCGACTTTCCATAATTCCATAATTTGATCGTTTCTCTTTTCTCTTTGTTTGCGCTGTGATCTTCTATGCTTGATTAGCTTTGGAAAACACGAGGGCACTCAAACGTACACACACACACACACACACACACACACACACACACACACAGACACACACACACACACGGGCGCACACACACACACACACACACACACACACACAGACACACACACACACACACACAGACACACACACACACACACACACACACGGGCGCACACACACACACACACACACACACACACACACACACACCCGCATGCATGAAAGGCAAATCCAGCCCCCCGATGCGGCGACATAGGTATTATTTTTTTAGCCGCTTTACGTGAGGGCACTCCATAAGCGTGACCTGTTCGGTTGGAGCGTGCTTCAGATCGGGCGGCGCGGGACACGTCATCTGGAACCCTGACAGGTGTCGGGGTGGGGATGTTTGTAAAGGGTTTATCATTAATTCAAGATGGCCGCACCCACCGCCACCCCCCCCCCCCCATCCATTTTTCCGGTTGTCTATCCAGGAGCTCGCAGACATTCAATTCAAGTCCCCGTCCGACTGAAAGACAACGCTCAAGGCGTCCGCTCGCCCGGCGCCGGTTACTTTCCATCGTTTTTGGAGCGTGTTTACTCGGAAGTGAGCGCTGCAAATCCCCTTTTTTTTTTTTTTTTAATCTACACGAGTCTGTGAGTTCCACCAGACGGGGGGGGGGGGGGGGGGGGGGAAGCCTGGCGCGGGTTCACGTTTCGCGGTTTTGGTTCACCGCGCTCGAGCGGTCCGCCCGCCCGGTCTGCTTGGGTTTCCCCAAAAGATTTGGTATCTAAACAGGTGGATGAAGGCGGAGGAGCTGGAAGGAGATACATGGGCGTTATCAGCAGCACACGGTTGCTTCATCCGCCCTCTGTCATTCGCCACAGCGATATTTTAATGTCCGAGCGCTTTGTCTACCCCGGGATCTCAGGCCGGCCCCTACGACATAAAAGTTCAACAATTTTCAATTTATCCTCTTTTAGAATTTCGGCGTGACATCGATTTCCTCCGCCAGCCCCTTCGCCTTATAAAGGCTGTCGACGGGCGGTTTCGACGTTTTATCCTCGAGCCGGCGAATCGGAGGAGGGGGAAGGAGCGACGCTGTCTTCCTGTCTTGCAACCATCCCCACCTCCTTCTCCCTGCTTCGTCGACCCTGCTCCCCTCCTGGCTTCTGACATCGCCCGTCGCCAAGTCGACCGTTCCAGAGCTTCTACCCAAACAATGTCATCGAAATGCGATAGAACGCTTTTGAGTACGGGTGATAATGTTGAAAATTCATTAAAATACTCACATTCAGTTCTCTACACGGGCAGTTTAGTTGAGGACGCCAAGACGTTAGAGTCAATCTATTAAATCTTCGCGAAACGAAATAAAACTCATAAAATGAAACACTTTGTACTTATAGCAGAGACTTGAAAGCAGGTCGAACCCGCCGGTAATTTCATACACTTCATTTGAACTTTATCGGCCCGAAAGAGCGTCTAAGTGGGCCGTGTTGGGCGCGACCTTCAATCACGGTTGAACAAAAAGTCACCCGGCCCGCCAGAAGTGGCATCTTGACCGATACGGCCCTGGACACCGCTGGCTGAAGTCCCACAATCATGTTGAGGAAATCCTCCCAAACCTTGAAAACCGCGAATTACCACTCTTCTTAATAAGTATTGAATTTCCAAAAAAAATAAAAAATAAACCGGTAGTCAAATAAAAAACGGGCCTCTAATAAATGCAGGGGGTGTGGTCTCCACAAATAAATACAAGCCTCAAATACAGACCGGGGGGGGGGGGACCGCTCCCAGACAAAGCAGATAAAACAGTGTGTTTTTATCGTAGATGTGTTTAGTTTACTCCTATGGCTCCGTAGCAGATCACAGATCGACACTTTCATCCAAAGCGACTTACAATTATTCATTATTACACCGACGGACGCAGCCATCAGGAGCGATTAGGGGTTATGTGTCTTGCTCCAGGACACGACAGCACGCTAGCAGGAGGAGCCTTCGATGGAACCAGCAACCTTTAGATCACTAGACCACCAGCTCTACCTCCTGAGATACCGTCCCCAAATGCCCCGCCCTGAGCACTGCCGCTCTCCAGTGCGAAAGGCAAGAAGTGCTGCGTTCAAGGCGAAGTCGGATAACTGTAATCCCCCCCCCCCCCCGTGGGCGACCGCCACGAGTGCGACTTTTAGGGTAGTTCCTCGCTCTCTCTTTCTCACCGTACATGTGTTTGCATGGCAAAGCCCCCAGACGTAAGTTTGATTTGAAATTCATACTAAAATATGATCAAATATACTTATTAAACAGAGGGAATTATAATATAAGAGCCTGCCTCTAATACAAGCCTGCGTCCAATAATGGCCTGGTGCCCTCTGCAGTTGAGGTAAACACAGGCCCCCGGTCACTATTTGAGAAAACACAGTGTACTTCTTTCAAACGCCCCGCAGTCGAAGAACGTTGAGGAGGAGTAGGTTTTTTTTTTTTGGCCGTGGTTTCAGTCTGACGGAGGCTAATTTCAGCCTGGAGCCCACCGAGCCACAGCACTGGAGCGCTCCAGACACCACCTCACAGCGTGCCATGCCTCTCTCTCTCTCCCTCTCCGTGTCTCTCTCTCTCTCTCTCTCTCTCTCTCTCTCTCTCCTTTTCTCTCCATTGCTCTAACACCCCCCCCCCCCCCCCCCACCCCAGCCCCCGCCCCCCCGCTCCCTCCCAATGTGCCACTCTTTCCCTGCCTCTCCGTCTCCCTTGCTCTTTTCCCACTCTGGGTCTAACCCCTTTCTTTTTGTTGTATTTTCTTCTTTATCTATTCGCCTCCCCATCCCTCTCTCTCTCTCTCTCTCTCTCTTTCTCGCTCGCTCTTTCTCGCCCTCTCCCTGCCTCGCTCGCTCCCTCAATGCCGGTCAACCCCGCCGCCACAGCCATCATTAAAGCGTTCTAGCTGATCACACACTTTAATTGGACCGCACCGGCAGCGCTGGTGGCCGGGGCAAAATGGCGCCTTGTTAGCTCAGCTGCAGAGCTGGGCGTTCGCGCAAACAAACACGTACACACACGCACGCGCGCGCGCCCGCACACGCGCACGCACACACGCACGCGCACGCTCACGCACACGCGCGCGCACACACACACGCGCACACACGCACACACACACACACACGTACATACACGAGACAGCGGGGAACAAAAAGCAAGCAAACATGGACACCAGCAGACACCAGACACACACACACACACACACACACACACACACACACACACACAAAGCATATGTGTAGCACGTCAATGCAAAGGAAGGGAAAAAAATGATGCACAAAGTGGAATCGGGGAAAAGGGGTATTGGCACTCGGTTTATCTGCGGGGCTGTTTTGTAAGGGAGGTTTTCATAAAGAAAATGAAACGGTGTCTGGTCCCTTCACTTAAGCCGGATTGACGTACGGCAGGAAAGCCGATACACGAGACGACAAAGAGCCTCCGCGAAAATACTTTCATCCGATCCATCTTTTCAGCAGAACTGTGAGGCCCTTGTGTGGCGGCTCAACCCCCGTGAACACCAGTGACCCACTTATTGCCGGGGTCGCCGGCGGTGACGGGGTGGCAGCGTGAAGCCGAGCGGCTCTCGTCCCGTCGCCGTGCGGTCGCACCGCCGGCGCCGGGGCTCCCGTGCATCCGGCGTTTGTGGGCGCGTCGGCTCAAAATGCACTGGCCTCTCTCCTTGTCCGTATTTGATATAAATTATATAGATGGATGCCCTGGTGTGGACAGTACTTTATTTTTATTTTTTTATCAAAATGGTGCAGCTGTTTACACTGCAAAAAGAAATACCTCTCGAAAAAAATGCCATCCCTTGCCATCCCTCCCTCAAATTAAAGAATTGTCCTTGTTGGAGAAACATAAAATGACAAAAACACATACACAATAGACAAAAGCCTTGCCTCATCATGAACAACACAGTGGTCCAGGCGTTCATTTTCCAAGGTTCAGTATAGTCTGCTCAAGTTTCCCTTGTCGCCGTGAAGCCGTGACCTCGCCACCGGTCGTAGCGCCGCCCCCTCGCAGCCGGATGAAGCCGAACTCCATTTGGATTGCCTTGCAGCCCGTCGCCTACAGCTCGTGGCTTTGCAGCGCTCCGTCGCCGGCAGTGTGACCCCACCATAAGTTGAGTGTGTTGCTCTCGACCCAACCCACTGAAGGACACAGCCCTCTTTTTAACTCATATGATGGGGGTTTAATATCTATAGACAGTAGTGCTGCCAAATGATTCAAATCATTTATCGCATGATAGATGTGCGATTAATCGCATATTTGAAAATGACTCATATTTGCCCCTCAAAAGGATTTTAGGATTTTATTTTATTAACTATGATTTCATTATTTAGAGCAGAAACACAAATAATATTTGTCAACATGTATTTAATGGAATTTTTTCGTTATCGACTTTGACAGCTCCCATAGTATGTACGCAGCAGCCTTCTTGAGGGCATCAGAGCTGCTGAGGGTTATTTGGGGCTACTTTGTTTCTGTCCAAATATTGGCATATGGCCATAAGACACAACGTAATGGAGGGCTTGACGACATCAAGTATATTTTAATGACGGAGTGTCACTGGATTTGACGGGAAAACAGAAGGCCGTCGCTCCGAGAGTATCCGATGTCAGCTCATGAATAATCAATATCGGTTTATAGATTTTTCAATTGATACACTTGTTTTTTGGTACACAAAGGCGGCTAAACATAAATATTAATAAAGGTGCGTGCAGGACTCGACATATACGGCTCATAAGCGCAACGCCGCAGTGATTTGTTTTAATTCTCCTTAGTGGTGTATAATTTAAAGGCAAGAAGTGCTTGTGTGTGTGTGTGTGTGTGTGTGTGTGTGTGTGTGTGTGTGTGTGTGTGTGTGTGTGTGTGTGTGTGTGTGTGTGTGTGTGCGGGCGTGTGTGCCTGCGTGTGTGTGCATGCGCGCGCGCGCGCGCGCGTGTGTGTGTGTGTGTGTGTGTGTGTGCGTGCGTGTGTGCGTGTGTGCGGGCGTGTGTGCCTGTGTGTGTGTGCATGCGCGCGTGTGTGTGTCTGTGTGTGTGTGTGTATTCTAGTATTTTCCATTTAGCGCTGAGGGACCAGGAGAATTCAGCGGGTCGTTTCACTTTCACGCTTTGCTGAGCAAAAACCCCGGCACCATCTGACAATGGTAGCTACAAGTCACCTTGGCGCTGCTTTTATCCTAACAGCATGCCAAGCTAATTCAAGGTTGTTGTTTGGAGATGCCGCGCAGTAACAACCGAGCAAACGGCACGAGGTACAGTGCTTTTTCCCCTCTCTTCTTAGCCCTGGTGGCAGCGGGGTGACCGCGGCGGCACCGTGTCTTCCCAGTTTCCAGTAATGGTAATTTCCGACGTGGTCCTTTAGCGAGCCATGCAGGGTAATTCTCAAGTGCTGAAGTACACTTTCGTAGCGTAGGTTTTGGCCTCCGTATTCACCGTATTCGCTGATATAAAAGCCGCAAAGAACCAAAGCAAAGTTATAGTTTGACTTTGGTTTTCGCTTGTTGGCAACATGGCTATTCAGTCGGATGATGCCACCTGACCAGGTTGGTCACGGACAAAATATGAAATGATGAAAAAATTAAAGGTTTCGTTCCAAGTACGGCAGCAAACCGTTCGGGGGTTGAGGAGGAGAAAGATTTTCCGCTGGCTCTCATGTAGAGAGCAACATCGATCAGCCACAACATTAAAACCACGTGCCTAATATTGTGTAGGTCCCCCATCGTGCAGCCAAAACAGTGCTGACCCACCTGACAATGTTTAGGTAGGTGGTACGTGTCAAAGTACAACATCCAGGACCCAAGGTTTCCCAGCAGAACATTACCAAGAGCACTGCCTTTGCCATCTTGCCTTCTTCCCATGGTGCATCCTGGTGCCATCGCTTCTCCGGGTAAACGACGCAGAGGCACCCGGCCATCCACACGATGTAGAAGAAAACGTGATTCATCGGACCAGGCCACCTCCTTCCATTGCTCCATGGTCCAGTTCTGATGCTCACGTGCACATTGTAGTACTTTCCACGGTGGACAGGGGTCAGCATGGGCACTCTGACTGATCTGCGGCTACACAGCCCCAGACGCAGCAAGCTGTGATGCACTGTGTGTTCTGACACCTTTCTATCATAGCAGCATTAACTTTCTCAGCAATTAGTGCTACAGTAGCTCTTCTTTGGGAACGGACCCGACGGGCTGAACTTCACTCCCCACGCTCATCAATGAGCCTTGGGCGCCCATGACCCTGTCGCTGGTTCCCCTTGTTGTCCTTCCTTTGACAAACCACTGCCTGCTGGGAACACCCCACAAGACCTGTTTGTTTTGGAGATGCTCTGACCCAGTCGTCTAGCCATCACAATTTGGATTTTGTTAAAGTCGCTCAGATCCTCACACTTACCCATTTTTCCTGCTTCCAACAAATCAACTTTTAGAACTGACTGTTCACTTGCTGCCTAATATATCCCACCTCTTGACAGGTGCCGTTGGAACAAGATGATCAATGTTATCTACTTCTCCTGTCAGTGGCTTTAATGTTGTGGCTGATCAGTGTATGTGTTCAATAATGGCTAGAAGTATTATAAACTAAGAATTTATAACAATTCGGACAAGAGTCTGTGGTACCTTACTCGCCAGTAACATCGAGTAAGGGTGCTAATTTTCTGCGCAGCAAATTTATGGGAAACTATGAGCTCGGGCTTGTGGATTCTACTGGCACACCGGGCCAGTTAAAGGCTTTATCAACTGGGCCAGGGGGTTGCAGATATACTGTCAGGCCACCGGGGCCAGTGCTGATGTCCAGCCCTGTTGTTATTTTTTGTCAAAGGACCTTTTCGTTATTTTAGTGTTCTTATTGATTTTTCATGGCGGTTCCTCGTTTCATCATTGTTGTCAGGGAAAGCTGTCTATACATGTCGTCATACATCACATGTTTTTACTTTAAGCGGTCAGCACATTGTCTTCGGTGTCCCGGCAACGCCGTGGTAATAGTCTCCAACGCAAAACATCACGGTCACGACGGATTTGATTCCCCAACAATGATGGTAAAGCCCAACACATGCAGCACCTGCATTTCTTTCTGAATTTGCTTTGTGGTATGATCTGGATTGATAAGAGCGGCCAATGATTGGCATGGATTCAAATTGTATTTCTGGCTCCATTTCTGGTACTCTGCTTATCCAAAGTCCTCATTTTCAGGTAAACGCCACACATGTAAATGGGTTGTTAAAAAACAAGTTTGTAAATCCAAGCGAGCCTTTTGGAAATGTCTTCGAAAGCTTCTCAAATAGTGAACCAGAATCCACTGCGGCTGTTAATAGAAACCTTTCTGATTTTTGTCTTTGGATGATTCTTCCCAATACATTTTTTCAGTTC
>NC_137198.1:19925914-19938414 GCF_960531495.2 Zeus faber
TTAGTTATCAATTGTGTCAGTTAATACTTGCTCTGCGTAATCTCCGGGTGCGTTGCAATGTCATTTCACTGCATATATGTACGATCGTATGTATGAGTATGTGATAAATAAACATCTTGAATCTTGAATCAAAATGCATTAACCTCATCACTACCAGCAGACGCTCCTGGTCTCCCCCGTTCCTCTCTGTCTCTATCGCCCCTCCCCATCTGAGCCGTTGTCTCTGCCTCTGATGGAGGACTCGGCTCACCCTGCACAATCCACAAACCAATATTCAACCAAATACCGCCAGAAAAAAAACACCCTCTGTGTTCTTGCTCACATACAGCTCGATGCTCCGTTGTCTTGGCGTTCTTCCATTTTTGACGAGAACATAAATATCCAAAAAGCCATCAACCCCCCTCACACAGGTACACAAACCCCGTGGAGCAAATCGTGCGTACACACACAAATTCCAGTCCCCCCGCCCCCCCCCACACACACACACACAAAGTTCAGTGAAGTGAAGTGAAGTGAGTACACAGTGCTAAATATCCAGCGTGCAGCCCACACAAAGTACAGCTGACATTTGAATTCAAAAAGTCACACCCTCCCCGCCTACCTTGCATATTGCCTTCAGCCGCCACAATTAGTTCTTGCTGAGAGAGAAAAGAATAAATGAAATCCGCCCTAAAGTTAGGCGGAATGCGTCTGCTTCGATGGAGCCATGCGGTGCGGTGCGCCCTCACCTTGCCCTGAGTGGGCCAGACAAGTGGGCCAAGCAGCCAATTTGATTCAACCACTTTCACCACTTTCTATACAGCAATGAAGCTACACATGCAAGGGAATTCTCTCCTGGAGCCATTCACTCGTATACAGGCAGTACAGGTACTCCTCACTCCAGACCCAGTTCCATTCCTAGGAGCAGGTCGTTAAGCGAATTGGTCGTTAAGCGAGGACCCCTGTTATTTCACGGGAAGCGGGCGTGGCCATTGTGAACACTAGTGTAGTGAATACTGACAGACTGAGAACGGTGATGAGATTAGATGTATACAGTGTATAAAGTGTATATAGTGTATATAGTGTATATAGTATATAAAGGATGACGTGTGATGAGATGCTTGATGCTGGGACGCCGCGGTATTGTAAGCAGCCTATAATACAGACTGGTTAGAGAGCTGGTCGTAAGTCAGCATGGTCGTTAAACAGGTAGGTCATTAAGTGAGGATAACCTGTGCATATATTTTATGTATGTAGTCAGTATACTGCATACCTACTATATACTGACAGATGACAAATTAAAGGAAAAAACATCATAAAGTGTCATAGTCAGGTGTTGGGCCACCGTGAGCCACCAGACAGCTTCAATGCACCCTGGCATAGATTCTACAAGTGTCTGGAACCCTACTGGATGGATGGAACACCATCCTGCAAATACATATTCCCTCATTTGGTGTTTTGATGATGGTGCCGGAGCGGGCTGTCCAACACGTTGGTCCAAAATTTCCATACAGTAGGTGTTCAATTGACAACTCGTGCCCTGTGGATGGAGGCAGAGACCACACCTATCAGGATAGAAACGTGTCATCATAGGATGAAGGTGATCAATCAGAATAACTTTGTATTAGGGGAGGATCCTGTGATCTGGGGAGCATACTGTGATCTCGCGAGAAGACGAAAATGAGTACAGATCCAAAATGACGGCGTCTTGCTGCACTGACTAAAACACCAAAAATCCGCTCCAACTGAGACAAATAACAAAGCGAATTGCAAAAAATATTTATTGATATTTTTACAGTAAATATATATATATAAAAAATATGTATAAAAAATTAGAACACTGCGCGAAACCAAAGCAGAGGACCTTGAGGATTATATCGATTTTTTTTATAACGAGCACATCATGGAAGACGATCAGGACCGCAATAATCCCGCAAAAAGGAAGAAGACAGACACAGAAACGGACACAGACGATCTAATCGAGTGCTATCGAGGTTTGTGTCTTGGATGAGATTAACAAGAAGCCGGACATGCTTGGTCCACTTCTCCGAGACATTACAGAGAGCAAAGCCAGCCTTGATTTCCTGCACCACACGGTCGGCGAGATGCAAAAAGACAACAAAAAAAACTCCACGATGCGTCTCACAACGGAGGTGGAGGTTCAAAAAAAAAAAAAGAATAATAATGAAAGAGATATCCTGCATATACAGTCCAGAAGTATGCGGGACAACCTCATCTTTTCTGGGATCCCAGAGAACAAGACAGAGTCCCCGGAAAACATGGTGAAAGACTTCCTCCACAACGCCCTGAAACTCCCTACAGACACCGTGAAGCAGATCACCTTCCACCGGGTTCACCGACTGGGACACCGAGTGAGGAACCGTCCCCGCTCCATCATTGCCAAGTTTGAACACTTCAAGCACAAAGAGCTGGTTAAAAGCAAATGACAGGAACTGAATGGAACCATGCTGGGCATGAACGACCAATTAGGCGGACGACGGAAGGTGCTGTACCCCATTCTGAAGGAGAACCGGCAGAAGGGTGAACCTGTATCACTTGTTGATAAACTATATATAGACGGTCTGTTATTCTGAGACTCCTCCACCACACCCTGGTTGTTTTGATCATTATGTATGTATTCTGTTAATTCTGGTAATTATATGCTGCAAGATGTAGAAATTACCACACTATCTATGTCAGGATTTAAAATATTGCTCACTCTCATCATCTCACCCTCCTAAACCCCCTCCCTACTTCTCTCATCATCTCACTTCCCTAATCCCTGCCTTCATTCTTCTCCCACACTCTCACTCTATTCCGTCTCTCACTTTATGTATGTTGAACTCTGCAATGTTCTATGTTTATCTTTGTCTATTTGTCATTTGTATGTGGAGATATGTATCCCTACAAACTTCCTGCAATACTAGGACAGTTAAAAGGAATGTAAAGGAGGGGAACCCAGACTTATCTATGGGAAAGCATGGGCATGGTTGTATAGCTATTACCTTGGATGCACTGTGCCATCACCCCCTAATTAACTTCAATGACACCCATTAAGTTTTATAGTTGGTATGTGAGAGGCTTGGGCTCATCTGCTAAATGTAGCAAAATCCTAAGTCACCTCACCAGGATGAACCCCAGATTCTGTCTACTGCAAGAAACTCACCTCACTGCATCCGCGCAACTCAAACTCAAAGGTAAATCGGTTAACCAGATGTTTTCTGCATCATACGACTAAAAAAAAAGAAGTGTTTCTATATTGATCAATAAAAGTATCCCATATCAAAATAAAACCAAAATATCAGACATAGAAGGGTGTTACATAATGAGTGAAGCATAGCTAATATTTATGGCCCCAATCAGGATGACCCAAATTTCTTTCACAATATATTTTCAAAACTCTTAGAATTCTTTGACTCAATTATCATATTGGGAGGAGCTTCAACAGAGTACTGGATCCAATTTTAGACCATTCTCAAAATAGAAATAATTACAAATCCTGGCCTTCGTCAGATACTATAAAACAATATATAAGTGATCTTGCTTGTGGTGATTGTTGGCGATCAAATAACCCACATTCTAGAGAATACACATATTATTCACCACCCCACCAAAGTTTCACTAGAATCGACCTTTTCTTGACAAGTAACTCTGTAATGTCCAAAATCACTAATCCTGAAATCCGAATCCTGAAATTAGTTTAAACCTCATAAATGAAACCAACTGGAACCCTCTCGGCAGGTGGCAGTTTAACGCCTTACTTTTGACAGATAAAGAATTTAACCATTTATTTTCCAGACAATGGACTTCCTTTATTGAACTGAATGACTCCCCAGAAATATCACCATCCTTACTCTGGGAAATAGCAAAGGCAGTTCTAAGAGGTAGTATTATTTCATTCTCTACTCACAATAAAAAGAAAGGACATGAATGCCAAAATAAACTCGAACAACGACTAAAGGAGTTGCACTGCATACAAGCCCACTCATCCACTGAGCAAATCCGAAATGAGATCAGGACAATTACATCTCAACTTGATAATATCATCCACCAAAAGGCACAATTCCTCATGCAACAAACAAGAGCAAATTATTTTGAATTCAATGACAAATCAGGTAAATTTGTGCCCAATCAATTGAAACGCGATAAAAAACACTCGGACATCAAGGGTCCACAGGGTAGGATAACATACATCAATAACATATTTAGAGACTTTTATAAGAACCTATATCACTCGGATATGAATGTAATATATAAAACATTCACTCATTCCTTGATGATATTGTTCTCCCTAAACTTGCGACAGAGCAGGCTACCACATAAGATCAACCACTTACTCTTGAAGAACTCAGGAAAGTTCTCTTCTCTATCCCCAACAATAAATCACCTGGATCAGATGGCTACCCAGTGGAATTCTATGAACACTTCTGGCCACTTATATCCCCATTATTCATCAGAATGTTTACTAAGGTTAAGTCAACCGCCACCATGCCTCCGCACATGAATACCGCTCTCATTTTGGTTTTGCTCAAACCCAATAAGGACCCAACCCTCACCTCCAGTTATAGGCTCATAAGCCCTATTAATTGCGACCTCAAGATTTTTAGTAAAACACTAACCAACAGAATTGAAAAAGTAATTCCATATATTATTCACCCAGACCAAACAGGCTTTGTCAAAGGCAGCCACTCATCCAGCAAATGCGTTGTTTATTCAGTCTGATCAGCATATCTCAAAGGAACAACTTAAATACTGTTATTGCTTCTTTAGATGCTGAAAAAGCATTTGACAGAGTTAATTGGACATGTCTCTTTTCAATCCTCAACAAATTTGGCTTTGGAGAGTCACTCATTCAATGGATCAGAATCCTCTACAACTCCCCATCTGCTTCTGTCATAACCAATGGTTAGACTTCACAGCGTTTCACTCTACAACGCGGCACAAGACAAGGATGTCCACTCTCGCCTTTACAATTCGCCATCTTTATTGAACCCCTCACGGCAGCCATCCGTCAAAACAGTAATATCGTAGGCATACAAAGAGGAAACTGTTCACAAAATCAGTTTGTATGTAGACAATATCTTGTTGTACAAAAGGAACCCGATATCATCCCTACCGGGGGTGTTCAATCTTATATCTATATTCTCAGCTATCTCAGACTATTCAATAAATTGGACTAAAACCACGGTCTTACCACTCAGTAGGGGGGACTGTAATGCTGCAACCCAGAAACTTCCCTTAATCATCACAACGGGCAATATTTGATACCTTGGCATTGATATCTCCACCAATCTGTCAGATTTGTTTATCTTTAACCTTACTCCATTAATTGGGAATTTAACTAGCAGCACTACAGAAAAACAAAGACTATGAAGGAGTAGCAGCCCCAAACTTTAGATACTACCATCTAGCAAACCATCTTCAATTTATAATTAAATGGTTACATCCAGAGCCACAATGTGGCCATGGATGGCGAGACATTGAACAAACAGAATGTCAAGAGTTGTCATTATCTGATCTACTATTCTTTAGTGACTCAATAAGGAAACATAATTGCTTTAATAACCCATTCATCGCAACAACTCTGTCAGCCTGGTGGAGATTCCAAAAATTCAGTGGTCACACTCTATGGGGGGTTAGGGTTATCGTTAGGGTTAGGTGGGGGGGTTCGGGGCGTGCTCCTGAGTACCTGCAGCTGGCGTCTGTGTGTAGTTTGGGGTGTGGTTGCGGGTTTGGGGCTCAGGTTGGGGGCAGGGGGCGCGGGTTGCGGGTTGCGGGTTTGAGTCTTGGCCCCGTGGTCGGCGGGTTGGCGTGCCGCTGGGGTCGCCGACCCCGTGGGTGGCGGGGCCGGGGCTTGCGTGTCCTTCTGCATCATCGTTGCTGGGGGGTCGGGCTGTGGGTGGTGGGGCCGTCTGCTGCCCTCTGTTCTGTGGTCCGCATGCTCGGCGGCTGGGGGCTGAACAGGGGCCTGTTGGGGGCACAGAGCTGCCCGAGCTGCGGCACATCTATCTATCTACCTATCTCTCCCAGGGCCAAAACTCATACTCAGTATATACACCACACAATATGCCTAGGGCTTGCGGGATGGGTTGGGGGCAAGCTATGTGGGTGGCGATGCGGCGGAGTGTTAGATGCGTTTTTTTCCACTACAGCAGCTGCCATCTTGCCTGTCACACTCCTGCCCTAGCGTTCTTTTCGTCCGTCCCAAAATTTTAATCCCACTCATATTTGCTAAGAACACATACACTCGCATACAATCCTTCTCCGAACAACACTCCACCAGACCAGGATCTGCGAGGCAGGAGTGATTCGGGTTTCGACTCACCAAACAATTTTAACTGCAATTGCCAAAGGCACACATTGAGTTACATAGATGGGCACTTGGCACTCACTGCTGGGTGGGGCATCTGGTCGGCTGTGGTGGGGCGGGCATGGGGTCCTGCCGGCTCGCGGGGCGGGCATTTCGGGCGGGATGTCGGTCTGTTGGCGCGGGGCTTGGATCCAAGTTGTATGCCCAGCATGCTGACAGCACAGGTTACTAAAAACATAAAAATTTTAAATTTAAAATAGAATAACTTTGTATTGATTTGCTGTGACTCTTCCCTCTAAGGGGACAAGTGGACCCAAACCATGCCAGGAAAATGTATCACAGACACAGCATAACATAGCCAGCCAAAGTCTTCACTGTAGGGGTCAAGCATTTGGGCCTGTAGCATTCTCTTGGTGTATGCCACATGGTGGCTATAAGGAAGACTCACCAGGTCACTTTATTCCACATCTCTGTAGACCAGTGCAACTGAACTCTCCAAGGTGCATTGGTCTTTGTTTTGAAGGGTTTATGCACTGCAACTCTACTTTAATGCAACCCTACTCTCCATGTAGTTGTCGACCAACTGTACTATCTGACACAGTCTTATCACGTCCATAGTTGACAATCTCAGTCAGCTGAGGAAGAGTTGCTCTTCTGTTTTTCCTCACATATACAGTATGTGGGCTTTCGACCACAAAAACTCTATTTACTGATGTCTTTCCCCGTAGATCTGAATGCCGATCTCACTTTAGTCAGTGTTTCTATTGGAACACCAGCCAGTTGAGCAGGCTTTGGGACTGAAGCTCCTTCCATCCATGCCCTGACAATGATCCCTTTTTCAAAGTCACTGAGATCTTTTCTTCTTGCCATATTGAAACAAAATCAAGGTCAACTGCGCATACTCAGTGTTTTGAAACATGCCACAGAGTATGATGGGATGTTTTCTGCTTGATTGTATCATGCACCACACCTGGATGTTCCTATATGTTCATATATATATATATATATATATCCTGATCAGCCGCAACATTATAACAACCACCAACCACCAACCACCAACCACTAATATTGTGTAGCTCCCCCTTGTGCCTCCAAAACAGCTCTGACCCATGGAGGCATGGACTCCACAAGACCTCTGAAGGTGTCCTGTGGTATCTGGCACCAAGATGTTAACAGCAGATCCTTCAAGTCCTGTAGGTTGTGAGGTGGGGCTCCCATGGATCGGGCTTGTTATTCCAGCACATCCCACAGATGCTTAATCGGATCGGACCCTTACCCCAACCATTCACATGATGTAGAAGAAAACGTGATTCATCAGACCAGGCCACCTTCTTCTATTGCTCCATGGTCCAGTTCTGATGCTCACGTGCCCATTGTAGGTGCTTTCCACGGTGGACAGGGGTCAGCATGGGCACTCTGACCAGTCTGTGGCTACTCAGCCCCAAACGCAGCAAGCTGTGATGCACTGTGTGTTCTGACACCTTTCTATCATAACCAGCATCATGAACTTTTTCAAAAATTTGTGCTACAGTAGCTCTTCTGTGGGATCGGACCAGACGGTCTAGACTTCAATCCCCGCGCACATCAATGAGATCATGGGTGTCTATGACCCTGTCACTGGTTCTCTAGTTTTCTTTCCTTGGACCACTTTTGGTAGGTACTAACAATTGCATACTGGGAACACCCCACAAGACCTGTCATTTTGGAGAGGCTCTAACCCAGTCGTCTAGCCATCACAATTTGGAACTTGTCAGAGTCACTCAGATCCTTACGCTTGCCCATTTTTCCTGCTTCCAACAAATCAACTTCAAGAACTGACTGTTCACTTGCTGCCTAATATATACCACCTCTTGACAGGGGCCACTGGAACGAGATGATCAATGTTATTCACTTCACATGTCAGTGGTTTTAATGTTGAGGCTGATCGGTGTATACGTATGTATATGTATGTGACAAATATTCTCTTGAACTTGAACTTGAACTTGAACTTGAACTTGAACTGTATATTGTATACTGCATCGTAACAAAAATAAATACGCTGTACAAAGAAAATGGTGTAACACAGAGAGATGAGAGAAGAAAGGAATCAAGGAATCAAGGCAGAAATGGAAGACAGGCAGGAAGGAAAGAAGAACGAGAGGAAGAAGGACGTAATGTATGTATTTATGAAGAAATAGAGGTAGAGTTTCAGGAATAAGGAAGATGAAGAGAAAGGAGAGAGGGAAGGAAAGACAATAGAAATTAAGAAGGAAGAAAGGAAGGAAGATAGACATGAAGGAAGAATGGAAAGAGGCAAGGAAGGAAGGAAGGCGGGGAGGAAAAAGATAGACACTAAGGAAAGAAGAAAGAACTCAGGTAGAGGGCGAAGATAGCGATCTATCTATGAAGATATGTAGGTAGAGAGGAGAGAGAAGGAAGACGGAGGAGGGATAGAAGGAAGGACAATAGATACTAAGAAGGAAGAAGGAAGGAAAATAGAGATTAAGGAAGGAAGGAAGGCAAGACTGGCAGATGGACGCAAGGAAGGAATAAAGGAAATAAAGAGGAAGAAAGGTAGGAAGGAACAAAGGAAGGAAGGAAGGGTGGGAGGAAGGAAGGAAGGAAGGAAGGAAGGAAGGAAGGAAGGAAGGAAGGAAGGAAGGAAGGAAGAGGGCGAGTAAATCGATGGATGATTGACAGGAAGAATGATGGATGATGGATGGGAGCTTAAATGAACATAGGAAGGAACCAATGAAGAAAGGAAGGAAGATTATAAACATTATACAGTATATACACAGTATTACACAGTATATACACATATACTGAAAAAAAAAAAAAAAATATATATATATATATATATATATTTGTACACATAAACTGTGTGTATACATATACTGTGTGTATACATAAACAGTATGAACACGTACAGTATACTGTGTGACCTGAACAACCTGGGAAGCTTCCGTACAGGGACAAAGTCATGCGTTTGTGGACATTCGGAAAGAACGCGAAAACAGAAGCAAAGTGAGCGTGGAGCCTCAGGATTGGTTTTGTAAATCGATAATGAGAGTAAACTAGTGCTGAGGTGTAAATACAGTCACGCAGTCACACAGTCATACAGTCACACAGCCGCTGCGTTGTTGTGCCTTTTACCGGGAGGGGAACCGGCCTGTAAATAACACTGACGCTAAGGCCCGCTGCTGAATCTGACAGTGATGTATGTTCTGTATGTATGTGTGTATGTGCATGGATCGCTGTGCATGTCTGTGCACTTCCAGGCTTTTCCATTTGTGTGTGTGTTTGTTAGTATGTCCCTAGTGGTCCCCTTTGAGTTTGTAGTGATGTTGGTGCGTGTATGTGTGTGTACAGTATTTGAGGATCGAAGTGTGTGTGTAGAATTGTTATTGTGTCCATGCACACGTGTATGTAAGAAAATGCATATATGCGTGTGTGTGTCTGTGTCTGTGTGTGTGTGTGTGTGTGTGTGTGTGTCTGCGCGCGTGTGTCTGCGCGCGCGTGTGTGTGTGCCTGTGCAAGGTGAAGAAATGAGGTGACCCGCTGTGGTTGTCCATGTGTGTGTGTGCGTGTGTGTGTGTGTGTGTGTGTGCACGTCCTGACAGAATGCCTCGTCAGATGTCTGGGGAGAGCCGGCCAATCAGCCCACCTATCTACACACACACACACACACAGACACAGACACACACACACACACACACACACACACACACACACACACACACACACACACACACACACACACACACACACACTAAAACACACATTCTTGTACTGATATCAAAGTGAGGACCGAATAACTGCTCCTGGTAAGTGAGGACCCATGTTCCTATCCAAATGATTGTCAATTCAGGGACATGTAATACGTACAGTACAACGAACAAACACACACACACACACATACACACACACACACACACACACACACACACACACACACACACACACAGACATTCTTGATCTGGTATCAAAGCGAGGTCCGAGTAAATTAAGGCCCTTTGAAAGTCGACGAGTCGAATAATCTGTTGAGCAGTGTGGGTTTTTTTTCGTCCAGACCAAAGAGTTCTTTTTAAGGAGGGGGGCTGACTTATTTTAAATGTTTTCTGTCCTAGAGAACGACTCCAGCCGCCATTAACTAGTGGACTTGTTCTTTGATATTACGTTAGGACACAAGACGAACACACAGCCCTGCAGTTCCAGCGCGTTAAAAGCAGGAAGCAATGCTGCGTTCATGGGAACTCTGAAAGCTGTAATTTGTTTTGGAGATCCTGCTGCCTTCATGGAAAATCGGAAAACGAATAGTCAAATATTCATGTCGAACAGCCAAATCTGATTGGACTGACAAAGTTCTGATTCAGGTACAGTACAGCCCTGGAGTAAATGTACCCTTCTAAATCAAAAAAACACACGTGCACGTGCATGCGCGCATACACACACACACACACAAACACACACACACACACACACACACACACATGCAGACACATAAACCAAGTGTTGCATAAACTCACACACTCATGCGGCATGGGACACACACAGCTGATTAATATGCAGCTCAGACATGCTGTATCAATGTCCACACACACACACACACCCACGCGCACACACACGCGCAAACAACATACACACAAACACACACACACACACACACACACACAGACACACACACACACACACACACACACACACACACAGCAGTGACTCAGGCACACTCCTCTCTCTCTCTCTCTCTCTCTCTCTCTCTCTCTATCTCTATATTCCCCCTACTCTGACCCCTCCCTCTCTCTTTCGGTCTAGTGAACATCATATGGCTGCCTCTGACAGGGACGGATGGCTGTGCTGGCGTCATTAACCGCCCTGCTCTGTGTGTGTGTGTGTGTGTGTGTGTGTGTGTGTGTGTGTGTGTGAGCGTGTGTGTGTGTGTGTGTGCGTGTGTGTGCCAGTGGGTGCACAGTCTGCAGCTATACTGAACCGGAGCAGCATCCCTGCCGTACTGGAGCTGCATGAGGAAGGACAGAACAAGAGAGAGAGAGAGAGAGAGAGATAATATAATGGGGGTGAGGAAGAAGGAGTGAGGGATAGAGGGAGGGAGGAGAGGAGAGGAAGGAGGGAGGGAAGGACAGGAGCTCAAAGGAGGGGATGAGAGGGAAGTAATGAGAAAGGGAGGTTAGGAAGGATGGAAGGAAGGAAGATAGAGAGGAAGGAGGGGAGGATTGAAAGAAGGAAGGAAGGAAAAAGGAAAATGAGGGGAGGAAATTAAGGTTAAGATCAAGGAAGGAAGCAAGGAAGGATGGAAGGAAGGAAGGAAGAGAGGAAGGAAGAAAAATAGGAAGAAAGGAAGATAGAGACAAATGAAGGAAGGAAGATGGAGAGTAAGGAGTGACCGGCGACAGGGAGGAGGGAAGGAAGCCAGGAAGGACGGAATAATGGACGACGGAGAGGAAAAAACGAAGGGAGAGGAAAGGAGGAATCAAAGTAAACAAAGAAGGAAAATGAGAGCAAGAGAACGAAGGAGAAGTGAGGGAGGGAGAGGTGGAGGATCGGTGAGAGAAGAAGGGAGGGATGGAGGGGGAGTAAAAGAAACAGGGTGGAGGAAGAGGAAGAGCGCATCCAAAAGATGTAGGGATGACCAGGAAGGATGAGGGCGAAGAGGACAGGAGCCTACGATCGAAACAATGAAAGAAAAGAGAGGGAGGAGAGAGAGAGAGAGAGAGAGAGAGAGAACGGGAACAATAGAGGAGAAGAGAGGAAGGGGGGCAGCAGAAGTGGGAGAACAGACAGGGGGCGGCAGGAAGGAGGGAACCCGCGGCGAAGGCAGAAACAGAGAGAGGGTTGTGGGAAAGTCGACGGGCGGCCGGGAAGGAAGGAAGGAGGGAAGGAAGGAAGGAAGGAGGGAAGGAGGGAGGGGAAGAAGAGGATGAGAAGAAAGAGCAAGAGAGGAAGAGGATGACACCCCCCCCCCCCGCCAACACACACACACACACACACACACACACACACACACACACACACACACACACACACACACACACACTGATTTGTATCGCTATCTCTCTATCTCTCTATCCGTCTGTATTGTGGTGTTCTCTCTCTCTCTCTCTCTCTCTCTCTCTCTCTCTCTCTCTCCCTCTCTCTCCCTTTCTCTCGCTCATTTTTGCTCTGGGTCTTTCACACCCCTTCTGGATTGCCAGGCCTGTATGTTCAAGGTTAATGGGAA
>NC_137198.1:19940914-19943414 GCF_960531495.2 Zeus faber
CTACACGGACAGATGGTAATGGATCAAGAAAAAGAGAGGAAGAGAGGGAGAACGAGGATGGATGAGCCATACACGTGCTATGCATACACACATACACACACACACACACACACACACACACACACACACACACACACACACACACACACACACACACACACACACACACGCACACACGCACATATGTATATCGAACTGTGGCAGTTCCGTCTGCCACTCACCACCCGAGTTGCGTTTTCAGGGCCCTCCGACACAGAGACACAGGCAGAGATGTTGCAAACACATCATTTTATTGTGGAGTGGCATGATGTAACAAGCCGGGAGCAGACGGAAACATGTCATCACTGAGGCTCTCCCGTGTGTGTGTGTGTGTGTGTGTGTGTGTGTGTGTGTGTGTGGGGATGAGTGATTTCCCTGTTGCTCGTTGATTGCACTGATGAGCAACAGGCGTACAGCCCCCCCTGATCCTGGGCCCAACTACCCAGACCCAAGATTGGTGTGGCTGCTTAAACCGCACCAGACTCACAAAACACATATATTATATTAATACTATTATTAAGGCTGGATATTAGTGCCACAGGTTTGTATGGCCCCCTTTTCGTCTACTAAAAGATATTTTAAGGAAACAGTTTGAACACGTTATTAACTTTCAGCACATTGAATCAACCTAGGGTTGTGAAATTCTAGATACTAAAAGGATCCTCGAACACTGATACATCTCGAAAAAAAAAAATCTTAAATTGGAGTGATGAGGGTTTTCAATTGACAGCCAGGAAACAGGAAGGCTGTGCATGGCATTAAATATGCTGCATGTGTAGAGGACCCAGTATAAAGCCCTGATGTACCCCTTCTCTCCTGGAACAGCGGATGTTTAAACCTGGGAAAAAGAGTGAGCACTTGATAATGTTTGATGAAGAAGGAAAGCAAGAAAGAAAGAAAGAAAGAAAGGTAAGAAAGATCAAGGGTTAGACATCTAAAAGTCAGCATAGTGAAGGAAAAAATGACTTTCTGCGTCTTTTCTCTCTCTCCCTGTGTTGAATTATTTGCCACATGTACTGAATATGTAGGGGACCCGGTGTAAGGCCCTGATGTACCCCTGGTGGGAAGTTTTAAATTCAGAAATGGGGAGGAAAAAGGGGCTTCCTGTGTTGTCTCCCTTTATTAAATAATTGTTGTGTACTGAATGTAAAGGGGCCCCAGTATGAGACCCTGATGTACCCCATCTCTCCTGGAACTGAGGTTGTTCAAAACTGGGGGGAGTACTTGGCACTTGATGCTGTAAGATGCAGAAAATAAAGAAAGAAAAAAAGAAAGAAAGAAAGAACGAGTAAGTGAAAAGTTTAAAAGTCAGAAACGGTAGAAAAAGTGACTTTCTGCATCGTTGCCTTCCCGCGCTCTCCCTCTCTCTCCCCCTCTCTCTCTCTCTCTCACTCTTCCTCCCTGTGTTGAATTATTTCTCCCTTTTCCAATCTGTGAGCAATGAAAGTTCAATTCTGCAGCCCGGTCGCCACGCGGGCAATAATCACTGTTTTCATCAGGACCAATGTTGCCGGGGCCCGCAAGGAAATAATGGGACAAATAAATCAGCTCTGTAATTAGGCAAACTGCGGTGTGTAAGAGGGATTGCGGTGCCTTCAAATTTACTGAAATTCACAGTTTCGCACTCGCTCTATAGAGCTGCGACCCAACGCAATTACTCCCGCCCACTGCGCTGAACGTAATGGCAGTGACTTGACCCGTGTCTTGAAATAAATTTGGAACGTGTGTAACTGTATAAATTCCCAAATAGGTCAATAATCTCTTGTGTTGTTTAAAGTTTGCACGTTCAACATCTGCGTCATTGTTTCCACTTGGAAAAAAAAAAAGAAAAAAAAAAAAGCTTTAATTTGTAAAACCTCCGTTTTTTCGGTTTCTTCAACTTAAAATTGAGAAATCAACAAAAGCTTTTACGCTGAGGAAACGAAAAAAAACAACAAAAAAAACGCATACGTTCAACCAGTTAAAGCGATGTTTCTGTACACAAAAGGGCAATTCAAATGCTTTACATAACAGGCGATAACAGGTTGAAGTGCAAATTAAAACAGTCCAACACGCTCAGATATGCCAGGAGGTGACAGATTGGCTCAACAACTCGCTCAAATCGCACGGGCCACAAAATGTGTCGTGGATCCTCCGTAACAGGCCGCGTATCTGAAAAACACTGCACTGTGATTTCTGCTTTGCCGTCGGAGCCTGTGCGTCACCGTGCCCACGAACCTCAGTTTCCATGGGTGGCGCCGGCTCTGAATTCACTCCGTTCTCGAGCAGAGGCTCTTCTTTGCGGCACAGTTCTATCGCTCTCCAAGAGGAAAAAAAAAACAAAAAACCCACATCCACACAATGTTCTGGAAGTGCGTACACCTTTACGGACTTTAGTTTTCGAGGAAGATCCCGGACCTTTTAAAATGGAGGTGAAATAAAGGTTTGGACATTGAATAATCAGTCATCTTCTATGAGTCAG
>NC_137198.1:19945914-19953414 GCF_960531495.2 Zeus faber
TGTACTATATTTTGACAGCAGTGTTGAGGGTTAAGCGTAGATTGTTATGTTATGTTGTTATATTAGTGAGAGCAGTGTTTCCCAAAGTGTGGGCCGTGGCCCCCTGGTCGGCCGTGGGGGTACTGCAGGTGGGCCGCGAGAGGTCATTTACAATAAATAAATAAAAAGTTTATTAAGCTTGAAATTACCGTAAATATTTATGATTTAATCTTTACATATTAAAAAGTAATCAGAAGAAATAAAACAAAGCTGTGTGATTTGAAATAGGTGTTGTTCATTTATCGAGCCAATTTTTTTTTTTAAGCCTAATTTTACATTTGTCGTTTGACAAATTGTTACGTGTATGTGGAAGCATTCTTAATTTGTTGTTGGCCCACATTTTACATTGTTATGAATTGTTCTGTTCATGAAATACAAAATATATATAGGGAAATACTTCATCTTGGTCCTGTGTGTTAATCAGAGTTTTGTGTGTGCTGCAGACGATTTTGAGATGTCAAATTGGGCCGCAGCATTCTTAAGTTTGGGAATGGCTGAGATAGAGTTTAGGTTGACGGTTATAGGTTGTGGTGTGGGGGTGGTGTGGTTTGCACAGCCACACCTGTCTCGGGTCTAGGAAATAGGGCCCGGGATTAGTGTGGCTGTACGTCTGTTGCTCGTGAGAGTAATCAATGAGGAACGAGTAAAACCCCCATCGCCACACACACACAGGAGAGGAGCCCTTGTCATGGCATCTGCTCCGGCCTTGTTCCATCTTGCCCAATCTCTGCATTAAAACTGGTACTTTTCAACCCCATCGCTTGTGTGTCTGTGTCATAGGGCCCTGAAAATGCCACTCTGGTGTCGTGTGGCAGGTGGAACTGCCACAAACTGTCTGGTATATGGTTGCAAATGGCTAAGCTTAGCTGTAGGTAAGGAGGCAACGGGTTGGAAACTTTCTTGTACATTTCCGTGCAGTTTCATGGATGTTTTCGATGGGAAGTTAAGCTTGGAAATCTGGGAAATATTGCCAAATTTCAATGGAAATATTTGCTAATGATAGTGAATTTGGTTTTGAGAAAGAAAAATACATATAAGACAACAGGTCTTACTGTCTTGCATGCTTCATTTCGGGTATCCCCATTTAATGTGAATTCAGTTCAACTCCAGTGAAAATCACCTGAGCATTACATGCGCAGTGCAATTCTCCATTACATCTTGAGATGATTTGCCAGTGCATGTATTAAGCATGTTCATATTGCTTATAATTTGTTAACAGCTTCTGACAGCTAGTCTTTGTTACCATGTGGGTTGTAGTGTGATTGAGCATGCCAAATGACAAAGTCAACGTGTTTATCAATCTATTTCCATTCATTTTCATTGGAAAACATGAGAAGGGAGCTAAGTATTTAGACATTATTGAGTGTTAGAATGGCCATTATCGGTAAAATATAGGTAAATGTCCCAAACTTCTCTACACTCAGAATTTTCATAATGTAAATATGTGAGATTCATAGCCCATTGTTTATCACATTACATAATATGTAATAAACAATAGGTTATGCTGGAATCTCACATATTCAAATATGAGAAAAGATTGACATCCAGTGTTGAGCTACATCTCAAATGATTCCATGGGGTCCCAGTTTCATTGTGTTTATGTGGTACTTGTATGTGGTACCAACTGACCCTGGGCTTCCCCAATCTTACAAAACCCCCAATGTCTTTT
This sequence comes from Zeus faber, assembly GCF_960531495.2. NCBI lineage: Eukaryota > Metazoa > Chordata > Actinopteri > Zeiformes > Zeidae > Zeus > Zeus faber. The sequence continues at coordinate 19,947,623 of NC_137198.1, forward strand.
TTGAGGGCCATCATAATGAATGTTTTATGTTATTCAGTAAGGGAATACAACACATTTATATTAGAAGAGCTTTCAATCGTGGATTCTTATAATACTACAGGATAAATGTTTATTTTATGCATATGATATGTAATTATACATATATGTGTTGACATTTAATTCCTATATAGTCCTGTTTTAATCCCATGGAAGTGGCTGTAAATCTAGGTTATTATTTAGAAAAGGTTTAGTTTAGGTATTAAGTTAGAGACGGTTAAGTCATGTGGGTGTTCAGATAAACCATATTCAGGGAGTGGGAGGGTCGTCACTGATGATGCAATAATCGGTTAATAGGATGTTGATCCAGGATCCCATCCTATTTGCCCAAGTGCAATATGACAAGCAAACACTGCCATAGGTTCAACCAGGCTAGAGTTATCATAAGTAGAGCACAGCAGGGAGTTTCAAGAAAGCAGAGTCTCATCCTGTCCAGTCCATTGCTCGAGAAATGACCAAATAAAAGGGATGCCTCCCCGGGCTTCCATTCTGATTTGGAGTCAAACGGAACGGAACAGGGCAGAAGACCGTGTTAATGGATACACTTAATGGATTTTATTACTAATTCAGTTGATTCAACTTTGATTTATGTTATATTCATTTTTTCCGCAAATTGCACTTTTTGGTCGAATATAATACTCTGATGGAATGTGTGTGAACACACGAGTGTGACTGACTGGCAAAATGCATTTGTACTGTATGTATTTTTATCAACTGGATGTGTGTGTCTGTGTACATGTGTCTGTGTATGTGTGTGTGTGTGTGTGTGTGTGTGTGTGTGTGTGTGTGTGTGTGTGCCCATGTAGGCTGTATGTGTTAAGAATCACTAAGGAGTTACTACTGCATTGAACACTTTAAATAATTCATTTGAGGCATGTGTAGGTGGCTGCAATTGGCTTTTGTAAATATAGAAAATAGATGCAAAAAACGTGATTTTGGTATGTTGCATTTGAAATTGGTGAATTGTCAAAAAAAAAAGTATAAATACTTTATAAACCAACCAATTTGTTGCCTTAAGGTTATAGTTGTTGTTATGTGTGCCTCGCCCGTGGGGGGCACTGTAAGCACTGGAGTGTCTTTCTTTCCCTTTTGTCACAGGTTCCTCCCCCTGTAGCTGATTGGCTGGCCTGGTCTTCCTCCCCAAGATGGCCGCCCTATAAAAGAAAAACTCTTCCCCTTTCCCCTCAGGTAAGTGGGCTAGGTAAGTGAAGGTACACGTAGTACTGGTTTCTGTCTAGAAACACTCGGCAAGAGGTGGATGCCACACCCTGTACGTTTTCCTGTCGGTTACTAGCTAGGCTACTCAGGGTTTTGGTTCTTTTCTTTTAAGGAGGATCTGATGAGCATAGCGCACACTTCAATATTTCAGTACAGTACATTTAAGTAGAGTCGTGTGAAGCAAATGATTAATAGTATGCTACAAGAGGGATTGTCCTGTCCTGTCCGAAGCAGTAGTTCAATTGGAATCACTTGGTGAGTTCGATAGGCACATCGGCGCTTTGGTGTGAAACCTAACATCTCTAACGGTGCCCCGAGCTTCTGCAACATTACCTAGCTATGAGCCCTTCACTCATAAGTATGGGTCTTCGGAATACGGCCTAAGTAAAGGTACGCCTTGCTTGTCTCCAGATGAAGTCAGGTGAAAAGGAGAAGGTTCTTAGAGCGGAGTATGATTTTCATCTGGAGGTGCGTAAGTTAGAAGTAGAGGCACAGACGGCCATTAAGGGAACTAGAGGTGGAGGCATTAAAGATCACTTCTGGACAAGGGAGAGTGATACAGTCAATGTATTGCGTTGGCTCTAATATGGCCTCGGAAGGTGTGGCCTATCCTTCAATGTAAGCTAACGGTTAAGGCCCAGGAAGTTGTCACGTCACGTCAAAGCATTCATGTACGTATGAGCTTGTGCCAGAGGCCAGCAGAAGTTTACGAACCATAAAAAGGGGAAGGGCAAACATTTCTGGAGTTTGTCATGGAAAAGGGAGCGCTCTTTGATCAGTGGTGTGTGCTAGCGGTGTGGAAGAATTTCTCGCCCATTCGGGAGTTGACCCTGCTCGAGGATTTGGTCCAGGTCTATAGCAGACCGGATTGTGGTGTCCCAAGCCGCTGTGTTGGCGGGCAAATTTTTGTCCTTACTCATATGACTGTTTTCCCCCCGGTGTAGGCAAGGCTAGGGAGTCACAGCCTGTAAAGTTGGATTTCTCTTCCACAGAGTCAAGAGTGGTAAGGATGAACTCTTCACGCCCACAGGGGAGACGGGAGTGTTTCTACTGCCACAAACCAGGCCATATTGTGGCTGATTGTTTAGCCTTAAAAAGGAGGCAGCGGTCACCTCCTAGCTCTCCAGGACCAAACGGAGTGAGTCTGTGAAAACCCCTATCCCACCATTATCTCAAGAGGTGAACCGTCCCAACCCTTGCTATAAGCTGTTAATTTTTGAGGGTTTAGTTTCTCTGTCAATGGATCCAAAGAAGAAACAGGTAGTGAAGATATTGTGGGATGCTGTAGTACGGGGCATTGGAATGTATTGGGCCGGTTCCACTGAATTAACTTAATCTTATCATTCCAAGTCTGACCTCTTTCGTGGGTTGTTCAAGGTGGCTGTTCAGTCTGTCTTACCATTAGTAGGGATAGACATTATCCTACGCATTGATATCGCTGGAGGTAAAGTGATGCCCGTTCCAGAGCTGGTAGATCACCCCAACCTGGATGTGCAGCCTAAAACTCTGGCCGAAAGCCACCCTGGGGTTTTTCCTGCCTGCATGGTCACCCCGAGCACAGTCAAAATAATGTGGTGTGGAATTGTCTGACTCTTTTCTCATTATAGAAAGCTCTGGCACTGAGGCCATGTTTGCCTGCAAGGACACTCGGTCAGGTCTGGACAATGTTAAGCTGCCAGCTACTCGTGAGGAGTTTATAGCCACTCAGAAAGCCGATGTTATGCTTGAAAAGTGTTTCTCCTCTGTTGTTCGCTGTTATCGATGACTGCGTAGATGAAATTTTTCCTGCCAGTTTTTTCATTAAGTTTGTCAGTATGTTAAAAGGGTACTGGCAGGTCCCATTTATGCCAAGGGCATTCCAGATTTCGTCCTTTGTGACCCCGGATGGGTTCCATCAATATACGGTAATGCCCTTTGGAATATGTGCTCCAGCCACGTTCCAAAGGCTAGTGCACCAGGTACTTGGTGATGTCCCTAACTGTTGCGCGTACCTGGATGATATTGTATACTTATCTGATTGGACTGCTCATGTAGGTACAGTGAGAGAAGTTTTTCACTGCTTGGCCAACGCTTCCCTGACCCTCAACGTTGCTAAGTGTGAGTTTAGGAAGGGGACTGTTCTGTACCTTGGGCAACAGGATAGACAAGGAAAGGTGTATCCTGCTGATGCCAAGGTCTCTGCAATTGCCGCCCTTCCAGTGCCAACCACCAGGCAGAAGATGCGGCGCTTCCTCGGGATGGTCGGATTCTACTGCCTGTGGGTGGCACTGTAGGCATGGGAGTGTCTTTGCCTTTTTTGCACAGGTTCCTCTTCCTGTAACTGATTGACGGCCCTTCCCCTGTACCGGCTTGGCTGGCCTAGTCTTCATCCACAAGATGTCAGCCCTATCAGAAGACACTCCTCCAGGAAACCCGAAGAAGAAAAAGTCTGTCTCTCTGGACTTTCTGAACCTTTCTGAATCTGTGTATATGTTGCGCTTATCTCCCCTTTCCCACCAGGGAAGAGGGCTAGGTAAGGGTACCCTGTACATTTACTACACATAGTACTGTTTTCCGTCTCGAAAAGTGGTAGATGCCACACCCTGTATGTCGGTTACTATCTCGGCTAGTGAGGGTTTTGGTTCTTTTCTGTCAGTTCAGGTAGGCGAGTAGAATAGAGGTGTTTTGTTTTATTAAGTTGCTTTTATTTGGCATCCCCTGCAGTCCCTTCCCTGTTTCCCCCTCCAAATAGAGATACTTTTCTGCCCAGCCTTGTCTCGCTGCTCTGGTTATTGTGTGCGTTAACTGACTCCTAGACTGCCACAAGGTGAACTTAACAGTTGTTAAGAGCTAATTTAAGCTTGTGGCAGTTCCGTCTGCCACATGCCACCAGAGTGGCTTTTCTAGGGGCTCGCCAACTAAGAGACACAGGCCATGATGGTAAAAACAAACAACGTTTATTGGAGAGAGTGGCAAGAAGTAACAAGCGGGGAGCAGATGGAACACTGTCATGATAAAGGCTGACCCTGTGTGTTGGGATGGGTGATTTTAACCTGTTGTTCATCGATCGCCCTGATAAACAAAATGTGCACAGCCACCCCGGCGCAATGAGCCCAGTTAACTGGACCCAAGGCAGGTGTGGCTGCTTGAATCACACCACAAAGATTAATTAAACTGTTAATGGTCATATCCTCTTTCTTAGATATTGTATATATAATATATATATACAATATATATATAATATATATATTTTAAACTCTCTGAATTAAAAAATGTCAATCAGTTTTCAACTTTTCTGCATAGATAGCTACAGTATGTACTCTACTCTTGATGTTTATTCCATTTGAAAGTTGACAACTCTGGGGTTCATCAGTTGTCGTAATTTTCCACACTGACTAGAGCCGCCATGACACTGAGTTATTCACAATAAAAAAATATTTCATTTAAATTCAACATTTTTACGCTTTTTTTTTTTAATTTAATTTTTTTGCCTAATTGCGCCCGACGCAGCCGTTTGCTGCTGTCTCCTCTCACCTCCCCACGCCTCTCTCCACTCTGTCCCCCCGTCTGTTTTCTGTGAGAAGATCTCACGCTACCCCCTGCTTTTCCAATGTCCTTCCGATACTGCCTCCCTCCCCGTCTCTTTCTCTCTCTCTCTCTCCCTCCCTCCCTCCCTCGCTCTCTCTCTCCACCCCTCACATTTTTCTCCACTTCACCGCGACAGCTGACGTTGGAGCGCTGCCCTCGTTTCTCCTCTCAGCGTCTCCGTCCAGATTTCAGCACCGGGAGCTGTCCACCCTCACAGGAGCCACAGCCGTTCTTCCTCCTCCCCCTCTCTTCTTCTCTCTCCCTTCCTCCCGAGCTTTGGGAGGCTGCCGCCGCTGAATATGGCGGTGGCACGACAGACCAAAAGGAAGGATTTATCCCGGGGTTGTGAGAGGCAACACCCTATATGCAGAGAGATCATTCACGGCTAAACGCTCATTTTATTTTGTGTTTTTCCCATTTTTTGTTTTGTCCGTTCGCTGGAGATCTCCTGTTTGGATATTCAGAGACATGAGTGGGGAAGGGGGTTCTCCAAAAAGCCTCTCACATTTGTTTCCAATCATTAATTCATAATAAATAAACTGCTTTGTAATTCGTTTGGAGAGAGCACTATCATTAAGCGGCGATGATTTCTCATCATAGCACCGGCACACTCCCCTCTTTGCCCATTCCAACCCCCCCCCCCCCTCCCTCCCCCCCCTTCCCCCCGTGCTTTTGTTTATTTGTTTAAGAATAAGGAGTAAATTAATTGTGCTTGATTGGCATTAGCATAGTCAAATAGGAATTTGAAATTGCTAATATCGAACGCCCTGAGGGCATCTGCGTCCCAATCCACCGGAGTACTTATCATGCCTCCCTCGACTGCCTGGCAGCATTGTTGGAGCGAGCGACGTTTCAGTGTTGGTTCTGCAAAGCGCTGCTGGATGCCGCTCGATTTGTTGTTTGCCGTCGAAGGAGAAGACAGAAAACCGCGCACCTCCTATACGCTGCGCGCACATGTGAAATAAACTCCC
>NC_137198.1:19955914-19970914 GCF_960531495.2 Zeus faber
CGCAAGTCGTAAAAATGATTTGCATGCGGGAGGAGAGTGGAACTTTGCAGTGAGTGCGGCGAGCGAATTGGGGAGCGGAAGAAGACGGGGAGAAGTGAAGAGCCGTGGCTGTTGAGAAAAGGTTGAAATAAAAACAAAGGAGAGGAGAGGAAGAGGAAGAGGAGCTGCCTCCCCGAAAAGCGGGAGGAAAAAGTTTGACGGGAAGAGTGCGCCGATTGGTAGGTGTCTTACACTTATTAGCGGAGTCGTTCGCACGTCTCCCCTGCTGGAAACAAGTAGGGCTTGTGGAGGAGATGATGTCTCGTCAGGGTTTAGGGTTTAGGGTCAGGTGATAATACTGTTAATACCTTTATTGTTCTCATTGCCGTGGTGCTGTGCATTGTTCAGCTGCAAGCGACAGAAGTTGCTGATCCTGTTGATCGGGTAGCGTTTGCTGCAGTGACTCCAATCAGTAGAAGTAGGAGAAGACGCTTCCTTACCTGCTTAGTGTTTTGTATGCCATTGTTTTGCATCGTTCCGGAGGTTGTTGTTGTTGTTGTTGTTGTTGTTGTTGTTGAGCTGTCAGTGGATCCGTAAACAGGGCTCCCCTTTGTCCCGTTTCACCTTCTACTCGCTCCAGGTTTCTATTTGTTTGTTTGGGCTAAACTTTTACCCCGACGGCAAAACTGAGTCGGGGCTGGCCGGGGACTTCAGTCCGATTTTAGGAACCCCCCCCCCCACTTCGAAAGTTCCGTGGCTGCTGCGTGTTTGCACGTGTGTGTCATTGATCTACCGGTGTCGATAACAACGGTACCAGTGTCGATAATCTAAAGCACTCAAGGGGAGTTTCAGCGTCTCTTTAATGGGCTTCCCTGGTCGGAGTGGGACCGCTGACCGAGGCAGTGTTTGTTGAACGTTACTTACTAATTATTAAAGAAAAGTGCATATAAAGTCACCTACAGCAATGTTTTGTATGAAAGAATTCCATGTGTGCGGCAAAGGTTGTTTTATAATTACTCGGATCACCATCACCGTTCATTGTGGACTCCAGTGATACGTAAAGTAACAGGGTGATGATTTGTTATTGGCGGGGGGGGGGCGCTCGGACCTCCCAAAATTAACTGTGGTGAGAATGTATAGACCGAGAACAGAATGGGAAAGGAGAGAACTGAGGAGGAAGTTTGGAGGAAGTTAGGGGAACGCGCTCAGCTTCACTTCGACCGGCGATTTGGTTTTGGTCAAAATGCACGCACGCCAATAAACAGAAGTGTGGAATTAACACCTCAACCGCAACATACAACGCACAAACATAATCTCTGTTCATTTTGGGCCGTACGTTGAAGGCGCTTTGTTTCTGGGTTTGACGAGAGAAGACGGCGTGCAAATATTTTGTGGTTTATCTTTGTGTACGTCTCTGTGTGTGGCAGATACGGTGCAGGTGCAGCGAGTGACGGACACACTACACCAACAATAGCCCCATCACAAAATTAGGGACCTCTCTCAACTTTTGGACTTATGTGGATGATTATGCTCACAGTGGCGAAGCTGTCGGACACGTTCCCTGAATGCCTTAACCTGTGTCCACAAAACAGACCAATTTTAGTTTAGTTGGGTTAATAACCCACCGAAACTTGTTTGAGGATTTAAATTCAGATTTTTAAGGGTTGATTTTACCGCTTCGGACTGAACCTCTTACTATCCGAATACGAATCAGAATCAGTTTATTCAGCCAAGTATATTTTCACATATAAGGGATTTGTCTTAAGGACTTCGTAAGGTGCAGACAAACAAGAAGCAGGCTAAAGTAAGTAGTCTAAAAAAGAAAATATACAAAAATATGCAGAATAAACAAATATATACATATACACACATATATACTGTATATACAGGATACATTTAAAGGACTATGGCAGGGGCTAAGTGGCCGTATGGTTGCTGGGATTGGTTGTGGGTATAAATATAAACATACATGTCATATTTCGACATACATGTCATATAATATGACACGCAGTTTTATATAATCTATATAGAATTAATAAATATCTGTACAATATGGACATGATTAACAATGGATGACTAAGCCTAAATTATAACATTGTCATTAATGTTAATAATTAATGTTGATACAATGTTATTACAATGTTATCCATAGCGTATAATTGTCCAATCTCTAAATATAGCAATTTTAGTAAGGAAAATATTGGATGGTGTCTCCAAAATGCTGAGTGGGAACTCCGTGAGCATGGTCGGAGGACGGAGGCAGTCTGAGCACGTTTGCTCTCCCGGCTCTCCGGCCGGGCCTTGTTCTCCTGGTGTTCCTTGAGATGAAAGGAGGGACGGAAACGTTTCACTTGTTAGGCGGCGCGTTCGGACGCCGAGAAAGCCTTCGTGTCTCGTTGTAGATGTGTGTGTGTGTGTGTGTGTGTGTGTGTGTGTGTGTGTGTGTGTGTGTGTGTGTGTGTGTGTGTGTGTGTGTGTGTGTGTGTGTGTGTGTGTGTGTGTGTGCGTGCGTGCGTGCGTGCAGGGGCGCGTGCGTGCACGCCCCTGTCTGTGTGTGACGCCGCCGTGCGCCTGACGTGCTGCGAGGACAGGGAGACAGCCGAATGTGATTAAATTATGGAGGGAAAGCACGCCACCCGGGTCTCTGCGAGACCAACATCGCGGGGACCCCCCCCCCCCCCCCCTCCCTCCTCTCTTCCTCTCCTCCTCCTCCATCTCTCCTTCCCTCTCCCTCTCTACCTCTCTCCCCGACCTAACGTGAGAGGACGAGGATGCAGCTTCTCCTCATCAAAACGGTTTAGCCAGTGATGAGGCGGCGGGAAGTTAGCCACCGATTTTCTTTTTGAAAACGGATATTGTGTCCGTGGAGGTTGTGGTGATGCAGTGCGCTATTCCCTGGTACTGGAGGGGCTTGAAATATCAGCCGTTATAACATGTCCGGTATTATGTTGTTGTCGTTTGTTCCGGCATCGGCCAAAATACATCCTAATACATTTTAACATGTGTTGAGGATTTACGTATTCATGAAAATAATTTTAAATTTCAGCGAGTAAAATCCCCACAGTGGAGTAAGAGAATGGTGACTGCAAACTACAGGTGGGAGTTTTAGTTTCTGAAAGATTTCTGCGGAAGAATGAATGAGTTTGATGACCGGGTGATGATCACTTTGGGAGGTGGATGAGACGATGTGCAGCTTTCGATTTACCCTTGTGATGCGGGCAATGGAAATCACCGCCATAGGGTTTTGCATGCCGCTTTTACCTTCTGCCTGCATTTGCGCTGTGAATAACAAAATAACAGCACAAATTTGAGCAAATTTGCTCCGATTTTTGTGAAGGCCGGCTGCACGTGAAAATCGGTAAAGTAAGAATCGCAGCATTAAAAAAGAGGAGCAAGAGTGGGCAAATCTGCGGGTGAGCATGAGAACCGCGGTGGTATGGTGACGGCATCCCCCACCCCAGATCTTCTCCCGGCCGAGACATAATGCCTTCAGTGCGTCTCCCGCTGGCTCTCCCAAACCGAATACATCCCACCGCGGACGCACGGCTGCACCCGGGATGCTCTCCAAAAAGCGAATGGAAAAAAATGCTCAAAGCGCACGACGGCGGTTCCGATACCGCAGAGCACGCGCGACCGCAGCCCCAGCCCAACGGGCGTCTCGTCCGCGGGGCTGCCGTGGGAGACGTCCCTCATCGCGGCGCGGCCCTAATGAATGAGCAGAAAGGCCTCCTGGGGATTCCCCGCATGCGACCAGGCAGGGGGCGGGCGGGGGGGGGGGGGGGGGCATGCAGCTGCACGCTAATCTTAGTCTCCCATGTCGAGTAGCTGGGTCATGCATCTATACATTACACCAACGCTGGCATGTCTGAGCCGTAGCATGACTCTGCATCCACCTTGGGCCGCCTGCCTCCACCTGCCGTGGCTCTGGGGCGGATCAGTTGCGTTAACACGCGTAAAAGAGAAATGTTGTCTATTTATTCCCATTAAGATCAGATCAGATAAGATAGTACTTTATTGATCCTCCAAAGGGCAACTTCGGGAAATTCATTAGTTCTCCATTAGAAATTGATTAGTATTAGTGTAACAAATACTAAATAGTTTGATTTGAGTTATCTATGTATTTATTTTTACTTTTGTTTATGTTGAACCCAGCAGCCATTTCCGCATCGCGACGCCTTGTTCACGCCTCGGGATTATTTCCAGTATTACTCACATGGTGATATCGTGATAATCTCTGTGATGTAGGTCTTTCTCAGCCCTAAAATATTGTTGTTCTCAACTGGATACTGTCGCTTCCTTTTCGAGACATCATGGTCGATCGGGAATTTCTTCCTTTTCTGCAACTATTACAAACCCTTGCTCTTCCTCCTCCGCGCTCTCCCCGACGCTGTGCAGAGCCGACCGGAGCTCCAGCTCCACCCTGGAGCATATCTCTCCCACACAGCAGCGGATCACACGCCCTCCCTGCGGCGAAGGCTAAACAGGCTTACGGGCTAGCCTCGTCGCCAAACCTGCCCTTGACACGGGCTCTCGCGCCGCGCGGAAATATTTTGCCCGGAGAACGTTCGCCGCGGTGCGGAAAGGCGTCTCTCGGCGGGCGGAAGCCGACGCAAATTCGGTACGCGCGCCGGGATGAAATCTATTCTCCTTTGTCTATCAGCTTTTGAGTTCCTGCCAACCTTTAACAAACACTGGCATCAACAGCCTTTTGCATTAGCCGTAAGCGCCGTATCCTTGAGAATCTGCGTGACGATAGCATAGGGGGATCAAACTGCACCTCCGATCCGTCTACGCGACACTCATGGCCCAGACTGAGAGGTGGATTGATCCGTGGAAGACATAATGTCAATACTGATGTCTTTTCAACGAGAGATGTAGCTTCTCGTGTGTCCTTCACCGAGCGGCATCTCCGCCACTTTCGCCACACAAATTGTTAATTTAAAAAAAGATCCCCCCCGAGAAATGATCCGTACCACAACCTAGAAATTTCAACGTGTGACATGGAACAAAAGTTGTGATTGTGATAGGTGCTATTAGTTGTACGGCACGTGTTGTTACCAGTCACCATGGAGACTGAGAGAGATTTTTCAATAGCGCTCATCCCCGGATTCCACAAAGGTGCACTTCTCGATGACAACGCCGGCGCTCCCTTCTGCCGCACATCGCGCCTGTCCTGGGGGAAAACAAGATCCATCTCCTGGCAGGCAGGCCAATTAAAAACCAATCAGGCAGCTTGGAGTGCGTGGGTAATGGGAAAGCCACGGCTGAGGAGGAAGTGGGGTTGATTAATGGACACTTTCACCTTGTGGCATAACAGGCTCCCACAGGCATCCATCACACTGGGGGGGACAATGTTCACCTCCGTTCAAGCCCTCACAGTCATCCAACATTGTCACTGACAGATGTATAAATCCCTTAACACCGGCATTACCATACACCCTGGGTGATGGGAAAAATGCTCAGGACCCAGGGGTCAAGTCAAGCCCCAGATCCATGGAAGATCCAATGACCTCAAAATAACCAGTGGAAGTGGTCAGCTTGAGCCACAGCCGGATATTACTCATTTAGAATCCCTGTATGAATCTATGTCCATATAGAAGCTGAATATCTCAGGACAAAAGGATACATTACTGCTTTCTTAGCTCACGTTAAGATATAGGAAAAAGGTAGAAATGTGATATTTAATTGCCAAAGCGACTTGAGACAAAAAAAGACTCCGTCATTGCAGGTTGCCTAACACCCCCGTCGCTATAGGGTCTCGAAAGTCACTCATTCCTGTCGCTCTCTCTTCTCATCCCTGGCACCGCAACGGTGGGATGATCTTCCCGCCAAGCGTTAGGATGTCTGAATCATTATCCGCGATTCACAGGAGACTGAAGTAGCTCTGGAGGTCACGCCACGGACCCTACCTGCGCTCACCTCTCCAGCTGCAGGTCTTCATGCATCTGCCCATGAAGAAAGATCAGCCAAAACCTTGAGTCCTGGTTAATTCTCTTACCAGGACTTGTCTTTTTTCCCAATTAACCAGGATTCTTTCAGTGCAACTGCTAATTGTTTGATAGTATATACTGTAGGACAATATACTGTATATATACAGTATATAATTTGTGGCTATTGGTATGAATCTTCTTAACCTACACTATGTACATTGGCCCAACAGTCATTCGAGGTCTAGGTTAGCACAGCATGTCCGATCTTTGTCTGGTCTCTTTTTTGACCAAAGATGAAAATGGAACACATTTTGCCAACGCATTTCCTATCCTGGTTGTACGGTATATCCCTCATTCTCGTAGCTCATATGCGTCCGGGGGCATTTCCGTTCGGCCGTTTCCAAACGATTTAACAGCGCCTCCCGTTTCTATTTCGCTTGCGTTGACGCGGCTCCATTTTCCTTTGTTTTGTCAGGTAAAAGCTGGACTTTGCCACAGGGCTCAAACACATTTTTCGACAGCAGAGTCAAGACGCGCCGCAAGCAGGAGTGGAACGGCCCGGTTGAGTCCTTCCCTCCGGTGCCATTGAAAGGCGACGCAGGTTGAAAAGCAGAGTATTAAACGGTAGGAGCGAGGTTTGTTCCATTTCAGGAGCCGCTGTGACCTACTTCACAGAGCCAGCCAGCTAGCTGTAAATAAGGATTCTCTCCTAACCCGGTTTGGCCTCTTCCCATTAGAGGCACGACTGAACGCCTTGAAGATTATTACAAAGAGCAGAGGAACCACCGATTAAAATCCTGTCATACCATATCAAAGCGGTGCCATTGAAACCCCCCGTGTGTAGACAATTGATTACATTTATCATTACCGCTAATTTTAGCAGGAATTGGTGCTCACGCCGGTCGAGCGTCGGCACGGCATTTTGTCCTCCTCCCAGGCTCACCTGCGGTACCCGCCGGCACCCGCTAGAACCCTTTTCATTCTAATCTTGGCATCGCGATTTGCAGTTTTCCACCCCCGACCGAGAACTCTCACGGCGAAAGTTGTGTCACCCCTTCGGCAGAAAGGAAGCCAAAGAAGGAAAGGGAACAGAATGCAGACAAAGAGTTGGTGTGGCATGCTGGTCGGCGAGGGCGGCGGCGGCGCCGAGTAATCGCGGCGGTGCCGGGGCCAGTCGAAGGGGGAAGGTGGCGCGATATTGGAAAATTATTACAAACAGCCATCCATTATTCAACAGGCCGATTGCGGAGGGCGCAAGCCCCTTATTTATGCTAGCTCCTTAAATCAGATTTGTCGGTTTTGATCACTGTAAAATCTCCCAGTCACTCGGCGGCAATATTGGCCGAATATTACACTGTCTAATGGGTAATTGATGATGAAAAGTGACACCGGTGGAGACGAATGGCTGGCCTACAGGAGGAAGGAAGGGGAGGTGCGGTGTGTGTGTGTGTGTGTGTGTGTGTGTGTGTGTGTGTGTGTGTGTGTGTGTGTGTGTGTGTGTGTGTGTGTGTGTGTGTGTGTGTGTGTGTGTGTGTGTGTGTGTGTGTGTGTGTGTGTGTTGGGGAATGACTACTTACTGGAGTGTTGCATGTAAGTAATATAACAGAACATGTTTGGGGGTTTTTTTCTGCTCGTACAGGCCTCTTCCTATTAGGGCCCTTCTCCCTTCGCCCGCAGAATCTGACGATGTGTGCCGGCGTGAACGGAATGAATATAAATCCAGCCAAGTACACTCCGCGGGCTAGAGCCAGCGCAGTGTATCCATCAATAGTCATATTGATTTTATTGTTATTGTTATAGACTATGAAACAGCCCATACTTATAATTTCATTGTTCTCGCCGTGCAGCCCTGATTTATGGGACGGCGCGACGAATAATAAATCAGCGGCGAGTGGTCTTGTAAAATTTGTTTTGAGAAATCCCCAAAAAAAAGCCGGAGAAGGAAGCAGCCGGCGACGCAGCCGGTGCCGCGGCGCTCGTGTTTGTTTGAGCCCTGGCGCGTCGGGTTGCGCGCGGGCCGACGTGATGCCGCCCCCCCGACCCCCTCCGGACGGCCGGGCGCGACCTCCGACCTCCAGCTCCGCTTCACAGGGCGGCGGAAAATGAGAAGCGTGTCGGCGTGACGGCGGCCCCCCGCGCACCCACCACGCACACACACACATATAGACACAGAGGCACAAGAAGAACACGTCCATCCCAAAAAAAAAAAAAAAGAAACCACGTAGAAAGCAGCCGAGGCAATTTGTACCAAGAGTGACGGATGCGAGGTCGAACAGAAAGACAAATACACACATACACACACACACACACACACACACACACACACACACACACACACACACACACACATTCACAGAAACAGCGAGGATCTGGGATCGATCGTTCCATGTTGTTGGACGTACCGCTTTTGTTCATCCACTAATGATTCACCCTCAATTTTGACCACTAATGGCTCGGCTTTGATTAGTTCAGAAAATCAAAAGCCAGAAGCAGCCAGAAACGACGGCGGCGGCACAGACACACACACACACACACACACACACGCACGCACGCACGCACACACAAACACACACACACACACACACACACACACACACACACACACCCAATTGCACTTATTTTTGATTACAGTATGTTTCTTTTTAATGGGTGTCAAAATACTCCTCTGGCTTGGAACAGGCCGTTATTGTTTGGAAAGCCCAACCTTTGTGCTGGCAGCGCTTGAGTCTGATCGATCGCTCTTTTCTTCTTCTTTTTTTTTTTTTTTTTTTGGGGGGTTGCTGTTTTTCTTTCTTTTAACCCAGATTTGTGGAGGCGTCTTGCGGTGTGACATTTGGTAAAAACCACGTCATTCGTTGGTTAACCTCCCGCACTGCGAGCGGGCCTTCTGCGCACCTGCTGTTTTGTGGGGCGTGTCGGCTCGCAATCGACTGGGGGGGAAAATGAATTCCCTTTCGAGAAGATGACGTAAATAATCTTGCCGTCCGTCCCTCAAAAGAAAGAACTGTCCCCGTTGGAGAAACATAAGATGACGTGTTGCTTATTTTATCCGTAGTTTAAGGGACATTTAAAAAAAAATGAAATAAAAAATTGCCGAATCATGAACGAATCGTGTTTTACAAGGATCAAGGATCTCGTCGCTGCTCATTTGCGTGAAGTGGAAACCCGCTCAACTTTCCTTGTCGCCGAGAAGCTGTCGGCTCGTCACCGGTCGCAGCTGAATGAAGCCGAGCTCCTATTCAGCCTGTTGCGTTGCCGTGCACGTGCGCCGGCCTTGCGACCCTCCCAGTCCCCGTGCCTGAAGCCCCGCCCCGTTGAGCGGCTCGTTGTTTGATGGTTTATTGAAAGTTTATTTACATCGCATGTGTTGCGTTTCCAAGCTGCACGTCCCTGGGTCCCCAGCAATACACCCGGCAAGTGTGAAGTCGATCGGATGAACTGTTGTCCAGAAACCCGAACAGAGACAGAGATTCCTTTCTTTAGAGTTAGATTAAGAGCGCCGGTCGGGATGTTTTCATTCAAGTCTCGTGACTTGAATGACTGAACGCTCCTGATCCCAAAACATTTTACTTCCAAAAAACGGTCAAAACTAATTCATGCAACTTTTTTTTGTTCTTACCATTGGAAGTGGGCAGGAGCCCCGGCGCTGTAGCCAAGTATGATGGCACCTTAGGGACAGGGATATTATGTTGAATAATCCTTTTGGAAGAAGAGTTCAAACAAAACGCATGAGCTAAATAAATGATAAGGTTGGTGAGGTTACTTTGAGGTGATGGGCATGAAAAAGAGAGAATATGATATAGAGTATGGAATATAATATACTGTCTGCAGTATGTCCTTTATGCCCATAACCTGCCTTTACGTACATGTACAAATGAGTGCAGTTGGACGTGTGTGTGTGTGTGTGTGTGTGTGCGTGTGTGTGTGTGTGTGTGGGAGTGTGTGTGTGTTACATCCCCGAACTAGAGAACGTTCTCCTGCCACCCGGAGTCCTCCTCAGACGCCTCCCCCAGAAACCGCCGACGAGGCACCTCTGGACCCTCGCTGTCAACACACACACACACACACACACACACACACACACACACACACACACACACACACACACACACTAAATCCCTGTCCTCTCTTTATTCCCTTGTCATTTCCTTTATCTCTCTCTCTCTCTCTCTCTCTCTCTGTCTTTGTCTCCCTCTGTCCTCCACTGTCTCTCCCTCCCTCCCTCCCTTCGTCTGGCACCTCTGACCTCTCCGTCTCCGTTGCCTTGTTACCCCTTGGCCACAATTTGTTTCTGTTATGTCGCTCCTTCTACCTCCGCTGCTCTGCACCTTCCCTCCTCTCTCCTCTCGCTTTGATATCCAAGTCTCCGAAAGTGGCATGTCCACTGATGGGTGATGACATTACATGTTACTGGTGACAGAAACGGTTTTGGTGGAAGGGAGTGCGTGCGTGCATGTGATCCATATCTGAAGGAATAACTTGTGATCCATGTTAGTATGACTAACATGTGATCCATATCTGCAGGACTAATAGCACGCTATACCACACATGTAGAAACAATTAAAACACCATGCCCTCCACACTGGCCACAATGCAACCAGCCACTGGCTTGATACACTAGAAATTAGTCCAAAAACATTTTTGTTTTTGAATGAGGGTTTTTGCAAAGCCAGATTTTCGCTCCACTTTCCCGGGGTTGTGTGTATTTGGGTCATGGCCGTGTCCCCCGGTTAAAACGCTTTCCCGCTTCACCCTGGGTTAAGCTCCTGCGTCTTGTTTTTTATTTATTTTTTATTTATTTTTTTGTTTTCAGCCGTGCGCCCCTTTGCCCTGAATAAATAGCGCTACATGTTTTACTCCTTTTTAGTCTTAGCCCTCTGCTCGCTCACTTCCCAAAAGAAGGAGCTGCCCCACTCGTGTAAGTGACCTAATTTTCCTGCTCGGCCTCGCGTTTTTCGATGTGAGCGGTTCCAAAATAGCTCGGCTACAGCAAAGCGTGGCAAACTCATTTCCATCTTGCATAACAGAGACCAAACATGCCCCCCCCACACACACACACACACCATCCCTCCCACTCCCACCCTGCCTCCCATGCCCATGTTTGACGGCGTGATGGCATAGACACGCACACCCACACACACACACACACACACACACACACAATCACACACGCACTGAATCTCCTATTACGGCATGAGGAGGAGGTTGGGAATATTATGAATTTCACAATCTTACCCACAGCCTATTGTCTTTTTTCGGCGTGTGTAGCGCCGCCACGTTATACGTCCTGCAGTTCAAACAACAGCAACAGACAGTACACTCTCTACATATGAAACGATGCACATCATAGTCAACAACGTCCCCCGGATGCGTCTTCACAGCCGCGGCCGCCGCTGGTTTGCGGATCGTAACGAGATCACGGGAGTCATCCTGCGCGGCGTAGCTCCACGTCCCGCCGTTAAAAGGGCGTCCGAAAAAAACAATGTGAGGACCTCGCTAACAACCCGGCCCGATGTCTTCTCCCTGTCATTCGCCAATCTTTAGATGGAAATAATGAGGCGTGGGGGGGAGGGGCGGTCATTATTTCACTCGTGGCCGCGGCGCTTCTAAGCGCGGTCTGCAGGGCGCCTTTACAGAGATAATGCAGAGAAATGGAAACAGATGGAAGCCGTGATTATTTGATCTGCAAAGAGCTTGGTGGGCTTTGTAGTGGCCGGATGAGACTGCTGAGCGATGCAAGGTCTCATCGCGTGAGCGTGTGTGTGCGTGCATCTGTTTGTATGTAAATGTGTGTGTGTGAACTGCGTGTGCATGTGTGTGAGATTTAAGACAAGTGTGGGTAGGTGTTGATAGAGAACTGTCTGTGTGTGTGTGTGTGTGTGTGTGTGTGTGTGTGTGTGTGTGTGTGTGTGTGTGTGTGTGTGTGTATGTGTGTGTGTGTATGCGTAGGTGTCTATGTGTGTGTAAATGTGTGTGTGTGTGTGTGTGTGTGTGTGTGTGTGTGTGTGTGTGTGTGTGTGGGTGCCCCGTACTCTGGTGCAAGTGTGTTTGTCCATCTGTTCGCGTACTCTCGGCGTGCCTTCATGTGTTTGTGCACGTCTGTGATAACAATAAGGTAATATTTGTTTGAGGCACCACACATATGGCTCTCTGAGAGAGGAAACAATAAACAATGATACAGGTAGGTGACTCGCTCCCATGCATTCAGTGTGTGTGTGTGTGTGTGTGTGTGTGTGTGTGTGTGTGTGTGTGTGTGTGTGTGTGCGTGTTTTACTATACTTGTGTGGTTTCTGTATTGACTATTTTGTGCTTCAGAAGTTCACCAGGAACATGGGTCTTCACTTACCAGGTGTACAGTACTTACAGTACTTGGACCTCACTTTGATACCGGTTCGAGAATGTGTGTGTGTGTGTGTGTTTGTGTGTGTGTGCGTGTGTGTCTGTGTGTGTGTGTGCGTGTGTGTCTGTGTGTGTGTGTGCAGATGTGTCTTTTACTGCATCTCTAGCTCACTTGGTTCCACTGTAACTCCGTTTGTGCTCCGAGGCTGACTTTTGTGGGATGGAGCTCACTCCACTCCACTCATTCACAGGTTCACACTCGCTCACACACACACGCACACACAGACACACACACACACACACACACACACACACACACACACACACACACACACAGACACACTGTTAAACACATCACGCGCACAATGTTTGGTGTAATCCCCCCCCCCAGGCCTTATCCGCCTCACTCCTACACACACGCCTTATATTCACACTTCCTCTACACACAAAGGCAACGTTGGCACGCATACACAGATGTGCGTTTTTGTCCCTCATGTGCACACACACAGGAAAAACATAAAAAATAATAATTATTATTATTATGTATATATATATATATATATATATATATATATATATATATATATATATATATATATATATATATATATATATATACTGTATATATTCGCTTTTTCTGCCCGAGGATACATACATAATACATAATACACCTGCACTGAAGTAGACACACATATGGAGATGCGAACACACACGCATACGCACACAGATATACAATAGGTATGGGTGGTTTTATGGGGACATCTAACCTTAAAAACCTGACTATTTGGGATTATAATATTTTATAAATAAAAATAAGGTAAAAAAGTATAAATAAGGAGATGCATATTATATATATATATTTTTCTTCTGTTCCTTTTTTTAAGAAGCATTGAAGCATTTTGGAGGCCTAATGAGGACACAAAATATATCCTGATAAGCCCAACGTCCGATTAATACTGCTGACGGTGGGTGGGAGTCATTCTAAACCATATATGCACGCACGCACTCACGCACACACACACACACACACACACACACACACACACACACACACACACACAAACACAGACACACGCACATACACACACCCCATAATGTGGGGAGGCATATGGCATATACAGCCCCACAGATGCTGTGCAGGAGGAACCAGCCCAGCTCCGTATCGTTATATTGATCTGACTACAATGCTGTAGCTCTCCTGCACAGCGCTCACCACGGCAGCGCTCCACTCCACCAGCAGCACTGCGATTGGCCTTGACGTGACGGAGTTATATAATGACTCGACGCGCGGCAAGTGTGCAACACGCTCACAGATACATACCGCCCTTCGTTCTCCGTCACACACACACGCACGCATACACACTCGTATAGTGCGTGAACTGTGCATGTAGCGAGATGTGCTCTATGGCGTTAGCGTCGCCTGTCGGGCGAGGGGTTGGAGGACGTGGCGAGCTGGTGTGTGTGTGTGTGTGTGTGTGTGTGTGTGTGTGTGTGTGTGTGTGTGTGTGCGTGACTGGCGGGCCACACCTGTCAACAGTGTTCTATAGGCTGGGCCCTGATGCTATCTGACAGCCCCGCTGCCGTGACAGAATGTGTGTGTGCATGTGTGTATGTGTGTGTGTGGGTGTGTTCCGTGACCGTCTGGATGAGTCACTGTTATGCCTCCGCTGCTGTGCTCCCTAGAGGACCTTCTGTCTGACTGGTGGTTTCAGTATATGTGTGTGTGTGTGTGTGTGTGTGTGTGTGTGTGTGTGTGTGTGTGTGTGTGTGTGTGTGTGTGTGTGTGTGTGTGTGTGTGTGTGTGTGTGTGTGTGTGTGTGTGTGTGTGTGTGTGTGTGTGTGTGTGTGTGTGTGTGTGTGTGTGTGTACGTGTGTACGTGTGTGCGTGTTTTTCAGTGTGAGTCCCATTAACAGCTGGCCTCTTAGTCACACAGTAAACAAACGCGTCGAACCTGCCGAATTTCTGCGATCCAGTCGTCGGCAAGACTGCGCTTCCTCATATAATCCGAAACTCAATGAAACACACGCATTTTGTATTCTCGCATCTCAAATAAATCACAGACTTGATTTGATTCCGATTTTTTTTCTCCCTTTCCCATTTCGGTCCTACGTTTAAAAGCGCCCGGGCGCCGCCGAAAAATACTCTCATTGTCATGCAAATCACGTCGCATCACGCCTTGGCGTTTTAGCACGCTTCAGATGTAGCCTCATTTAGCACGTCGCGCAAATGGCTACTTTCTGGATTCGACTCCCAGACAACGTTCTTCAATCAGCGCCGCCGCAGCCCCGGCATTATGAAGCAGCTGTACCCTCCAGTGCCTCTCAGCAGCACATGCATTTGGCTGAAATATTCAGCCGAGCTCCCAGCATTACCTTGCATGTATAATTACCGGATATGCTGCCTGCCGCTGATAACTCTCCCAAACAATGTTTGAAGGGTGAAGGCGGCGATGAATTCCCAATGAAGTGTGAAAAAGGCTGATTAAAATTGCCGTGGTCGAAAAGCCAGTCGCAGGCTCTGTTCTGCTCTCCCGGACCAAGGGAGCCGAGGCGACGGGCTTTTGCAGCCGAAACACAAAGCTCGTCCGTTTCTCCGCGCTGCGCTTCCCATTGATTTCCGGTGGGCGCGAGACGCATTTCTGTATTAGCCGCGGCCGTTATAGTGCCCTTTTTTTTTTTTTTTTTTTCCTTCCCATTTCGCATGTATTTTGTCCTCGTTCACGTCTAAAAGAAAAAGGAAAAACAGCAACGT
>NC_137198.1:19973414-19975914 GCF_960531495.2 Zeus faber
TGGTCGGTCCCCGTCTCTCCACCGCCCCCCCCGACCCGGCCCCCCATGGAGACCATGGCAGGGGGGCAGAAGTCGCTGCCCTTGACCATTGTAACTGAAATCGCACTCTGCTATTACACACCATGCAGCGCTCTAGATAGCCCTCAACGTCACAGCAGGCTTTCCTCCGCGCTCTCCCCTCCTCTCCTTCCTTCCGCCCTCTCGCTCTCTCTCTCTCTCTCTCTCTCGCTCTCTCTCTCTCTCTCTCTCTCTCTCTCTCCCTCCCTCCCCACCGCTCCCTCCTTCTTTTGTTCTACCTCTATTAGACTTGTCCTTGACTGCGGGGGGAGCGTGCAGGGCATTTTCTTGTTTCGGTTGAGGAGAGACAGTCAAACGTCTCACCGGCGCTCCTGTTGAGACGGAATGGAACAAGACAGACAGAGAGGGAGAGAGAGAGAGAGAGAGAGGGAGGGAGAGAGAGAGAGAGAGAGAGGGAGGGAGAGAGAGAGAGAGAGGGGGGGGGGGGGGGGGGGGAGCAGAAAACGAAGCAGAATTCTCAATTTCTAAAATATTCTCTGAGCCGAGGCACGAGGAGACATCAATGGACGGGGAGGGCGAGTGGCAGGAATATGTCTCGATGACTAAGCGTGTGAAGAGGAAGGGCTCGGGGCGTCTCTTCGGAGAGACGGTGAATGAAGGTGCCGTGTTTACCGGGAGAAAAGCGAAATACACACGAGCTTTCACTGAGAAAAACAAAAAAAACAAAAAACAAAAAATAAATAAAAAAATAAAAAAAAAGGAGCTCAGCGAGCGTGTGATGTTTCGGAGCAAGTGTGAAGTATCTCATGTGAAGTATTTTATTATTATCTGTTGACAATGCTGTATTTCTCCAGAGTACTGAAAAAAAAGATCTTACCGATTGGGATTTTTTTTTTTTTTCCTCAAGGAAAAGTGAGAAAATAAATTGAAGATTCAAAATTGGATGTAAAATTGTTTGGTTTTGAATTTACTTTTAAAAGTAAATTCTCCAACTCCAGTAATGTGATGGTACTTATTCCGAGAGAGGGTTGGGCGGGGTGCGACCGTGCCGTGCGATGCTGCGGTGTGCTATGACAACTGCCGACCAAATGTACTTATTGGAAGGCGTTTTGGGCAAAAGTGACAAACGACAACGTGTGATGTCGTGGTACTTCAGAAAAATCACATTTAAACACATACAAATTGGGGGGGGGGGGGGATTGATACGTCACTTCCTTGGCCTTATTTCAAAATTGAAGTAAGACACAATCAGAAGATAACGTGAAATGAATGTACAAAATAAAACACCAGGACAGACAGACAGACAGACAGACAGACAGACCGGTCGTGAGACGGCTTTGTAGACAGACGTATCGGGACCCGACAGCCAAACAATGGGAGCCACCAGCAGATGACCAGCAGACAGGCAGATCGTCGGGCAGACTGGTACAATGGCCGACAGCCTGGCAGAGTGGCACTGGATAGGAGCGGTGGGGTGGGGGTGGGGGGGGCTGGCAGGCAGACAGACAGGCAGATGGAAAGACAGACGAACGGACGCGAGAGCCCAGAGACGGGCCGTGCTGATTGGAAGAATCGTGAGCACGGACGGGCGGGCCGGACAGGCGGGCCGGCAGTGCCGGGAGGGCCGGGAGGGCCGGGGGGGGAGACGGAAAGCGTCCGGCCGAGAGACACGCTCCGCCTGCAGCAGGACGGGCAGTTGGCGGAGGAGGGAGGAGGCGCTGGGGTTCCGCAAAGGGGCTCGGGTGGAGACCGTGGAGGGGATGGGGAGCGGGCTCGTCATCGTCGGCTCGGCTCGTCGGAGGGCCGGGTGGCTGGCTGTAGGGCTGGATGGCTAGATTGCAAGCTGGTTGGCTGGATGGCTCGTTGGACGGCTGGATGGCTTCGCTGGAGGAGTGGCTGGCTAGCTGTATGGCTGGATGGCTAGCTGTACGGCTGGATGGCTAGCTGTACGGCTGGATGGCTAGCTGGCAAGCAGGGTTATTGGCTGGCTAGCTGGCAAACTGGGTGGCTATCTGGCAAGCTGGGTGGCTGGCTAGATTTATGGCAGGCTGGCTGCTTGGATGCTAACTGGCCGGCTGATCTGTGGCACCGTGCTGGCAGAGGAGACTCGGCAGAGCGGCACGCGGAGTCGGAACAGGGGGCGAGCGAGGAGGGGTTAAAAAAACTCAGAGGGAAGGAAATGAAACGTCAGACGGGTGGAGCACGGCGGAGATGTGGAGGGATTCGGGAAACTCTCTCTCTCTCTCTCTCTCTCTATCGTCCTTTTCGTTCTGCCGTCGCTGAAGGACGCTCGCAGCCACCGAGCCACGTGAGGCTTTCCGTACACCGCCGGGTGTTCTGAAGGGAAGCACTCTGCGTGGATATTATGGGGTTGGAGGACGGGTGACTTGGCAGCGGTGCCTTTATTAGGTTGTAGATGACGGGTGGAGCAGGGCGGATGTTTATTGTATTGAGCATCGTGAGAGGAGGTGTGAGCACTGGA
>NC_137198.1:19983414-19985914 GCF_960531495.2 Zeus faber
CCTTTAAGTTATAATTTGTCAACTCTGCATTTGCATGTGTATACGGTGCGTGAATGCAGAGCGGTGGGGGATGACACGGTGCAAATGTTGCTATGGTGATTGGGAGTGTGGCTGCGTCGAGTTGCTCTCTCCCGACAACACATTAAAATAGTGCCACCAAAAATAGTGATGGCTTCCATGGTAACGTATCTACGAGGCTGTTTGTCGCGTGTCGAACTGAGTCATTCATAGTGAACACGCGTTTGAAATTACTCAGAAGTTGGGAGTCGTTGCGGCAAAAGAGTCGGTTGGTCGCTTTCCTTCGTGACCCGGTCGCTTCGGCGAGCCGCTCGGGCGTTCACTGGGTCACTGGGAGTCTCAGTTTGCGAAGTAAAAAGTGTCGGGAGAGCGAAGCTCTTTTTTTTACTTGGTGACTCGTCCAGAACCGAAAGCTCAAAAAAAGAATCAAACCT
The DNA here is from genome assembly GCF_960531495.2 of Zeus faber. NCBI lineage: Eukaryota > Metazoa > Chordata > Actinopteri > Zeiformes > Zeidae > Zeus > Zeus faber. Next base: position 19,983,867 of record NC_137198.1, read on the forward strand.
TTCATTGCGTGTCCAATCCGAGGGTTGAGAATTGTTTTTTCCACCCAGACGAACAGCAAGTTGGTGTCATTATCAAGCTGGCTTTACATTGGATCTGAAAACAACTAGAGATGTTCCGATACCATTTTATATGTATATATGTGTATATATATATATAATATATATATATATATATATATATATATATATATATATATATATATATATATATATATATATATATATAATATTTATATATACACACACACAGATCTAGACGACTGGGTCAGAGCATCTCCAAAACGACAGGTCTTGTGGGGTGTTCCCTGGTGTCACGTGGATGTTACTTTGACACCTACCTAAACATTGTTGCAGACCAAGTACATCCCTTCATGGCAACAGTATTCCCTGATGGCAGTGGCCTCTTTCAGCAGGAAAACAGCCCCTGCCACACTGCAGAAATGATGAATGATGAATTGATGAATCAAGCATCTGTGGGATGTGCTGGAACAACAAGCCCGATCCATGGGAGCCCCACCTCACAACCTGCAGGACTTAGAGGATCTGCTGCTCACGTCTAGGTGCCAGATACCACAGGACACCTTCAGAGGTCTTGTGGAGTCCATTTGGCAGCAAGGTGGGGAGCTACACAATATTAATGCTTATTTCTGGTGGTTTTAATGTTGTGGCTGATCGGTGAATATATATATATATATATATATATATATATATTTTTTTTTTACAGGTGTGTATGACTAACCCTGTATGGATGTGATCGATTGGCATCATTGTTGTACGGCCTGCCTCCAGTTAATCCCTTCATAAAACATGAACAAATACATACAGAGAATGAATGCCGAATAACTTTCTTTTACCATCTACTTTGACAGTCAGTCATAACTGAAAAAGAACATCGATAAATATATTTCACAATAAATAACAATTTCTTGTGCGGCCACAATTTTGTAAAGCAAAAGACATTTAAAATGTTAAATGGTACCGTAACAGTATGAAACGGTCGTGCAACAGCAACTCAAACTTAAATGAATGTGGTGCAGCGCTGGCGTTCTGTTGTGAACTGTGTTGATTAAATGGGGTTAGCTCGGGCGACAGCGCCGACTACGGCTCTGATTACAGCTCCAGCTCCGCCTCCGACTACGCCTCCGACTTTTAATTCCAGGTGTCGGTACCCAACCCTAATCATCACGTTTTAAATTGCGTGATATTCCGATCGGCGCATAGACTCGCTTGCTCGCCGATACCCCATCCAGCGTTTCAGGCCGCGTCGGAGGCTTTTCCGATACTGATATCAGTATCGGAGCAACTCGAACAGCAACTGACCAGGAGTTTCAATCATCCGAGAGTGGGATGCAAAGTTTTTTTGTGTCCGTATAATTAGGGTTTGGAAGCACAAGCAATTTTCAACTTCTCATTTTTTCTCCCATTTTGATACGACACCACGACAGCTACTGTTGCTAAGCAACTGGCAAACTAGAGTTAGTGGAACCTTGAGTTAAGTACGTACAGCGGTAGTAAGTAGTCGAAATCGGTTATTTAACTACAATAAAGGCTGTATATATAAATTACTGGAAACGATGGGTGTTACAATACATGAGGTGGTGTGTATGATTCATTTGCCCTCAAATGTCGCTATGTATCACTATATAAAGGATGTATTCAGCTTTGTTTCATTAACTGAAAATGTTAAATGTCCAGCTGAACAAAGTATTCGCTGGCCCTGGAGAAGATGGCTGGAAAGTTGGGTCTGTTTTTCGGATTCAGTGATTCCAGGGCCGGTCGCTCGCTCACGCTTATCAGGAACTTTGCATCCACTAACAAGCTCCACCTACGTTAAGCTCACGCACACTACTCCATCATTCCGGGGGTCATCACCCACTACTTAAGCTTCATCAGTTCCATCTTACAACCCACCCCCGACCAGCGGAACCTTCCCTTCAACCCCTGTGTTATTCTTGTCGTTTTAAAAGGAAATCCAGTTTGTTTTGCTTTCTTTGTTTTGTTTGTGGACGTGTTCTCTTTCTTTCCTCCTCGGGTACAAATTGAAGATA
>NC_137198.1:19993414-19995914 GCF_960531495.2 Zeus faber
GATGTTAATGCTCGTCCTGCGTGCAAACACTAAATTTGGAAAAACTGCTTTGGTTTCTGTGTTGCACACACTTGAAACAGTCGTTGAACCTTGGCACAATTATACCTATGGGTCAATTTAGGTCCATGATTGCAAAGTGCTCTGCCCATGAATGTAACTGTTTTGAACTGTGTTTGCCTGCATTCTGTCGTGCTATTTAATCTGATATCTTCTCGCCATCATTGTGTAACAATGATGATTTTCGAAAAAATCGGTGATTTTCGAGAATAAATAAAAAGGTTGAATAAATGAATAAATAAAAATGAATAATAATAAATACATAAATAAAAACATGTCTAATATGTCCTTACCGAGCTTCAATTGAGAACCAGAAAACACTTAACCAGAAAAAATAATAATAATAACTCAACTTAGTCCCATATGCACGTTATGATTTCGTCCCTCCCTCACACCCACACCAAACCCTAAATCCCCGCATCGTATTCCGATCACAACCTTTTCCCCCCGGGCTTATTGCTAACCGCTTCAGACCGCCGTGGCCCCTCTCCAGAGTTATTTTCCCCCCAAACCTTTCACTTAACGATACAGCCACCTCTTGAGCCGCAACCTCTCCACTGATTTTCAGGTTCTCTCTCTCTCTCTCTCTCCCTCTCTCTCTCGCTTTCTCTCTCTCCCTCCGTCTTTGCCCACTCAGATCCTATCCCTCCGCCCCTTCACGCCTATTCACACGCACTCGGCGTCGGGGGTTGGCACGCATGTTTACCGTCGCCCGATGATGCATGGCGTAAATACCCATCTGCAGTGAAATTCGATAATGCTGGCGTCCGTTTTGGTGCCTCCCCCGCCGTCACACTGTGGGAATACCAATGTGGAACACTGTGTGGTTGCGCCGGTGGGTGTATGCGTGTGTGTGTGTGTGTGTGTGTGTGTGTGTGTGTCTGTCTGTGTGTGTGTGTGTGTGTGTGTGTGTGTGTGTGGGAGGAGGATGGGGTTGGGTGCCATATGTCTGAAACCCAGTCTCCCAAAACTTCAAGGTGAAACAAAGGGAAGCCGATAACGATATGAATTGTTGTGGCAGATGTCTGAACCCCCCGCCGCCCACCACCACCACCAGCTCCACCCAACCCCAACGCCATTAGCGCAGCCCAAATGGTCACAAACAGACACATTGTGTTTAATGTCTCGACGCCTGCAGTCGTCCACACGGGGAACCGTCGTCCTTCCTGGTTTCTGTGCGTAGCTTTATCGCCGGCACTGAACGCGTTTGACAGCGTGTTGGCAACGACGACGGGAAGGTAATTTACACGTTGTCCGTCTTGTCTTTTTCAATGGCGCGTTTTATAATTTATAATCAATACGACGCAAACAGGGCCGGCATTTGGATGCGTGCCCGTCCGCAGCGAGAGAGGAGCGGATCGTCCAGATGCATTTGAAGGCGTCGACGTCCCACCGCAGTTTGGCTGCTCACTGGGGAGCGCTTACGCCCGCCGACTCAGATCTTGTTCTTTAAAGCCGAATCTACGGCACTCGAATCGAACCAGCGCGCAATGAACCGGACTGAGACTGATAAAAAAAACAAAAATACGCCGCCAAAAGGCCTAATTCTTTCGCCGGACTTTGTCATTTTGGCTCGTTGTGAAATTTGACGGGAGGGTTCGTTTACAGAGGATGAGGAACTGTAGTTATGCCGTAAATTGCGGGTTTTGTCTACTTTGTTTACTGGTCAGCGCTGAGACTTTTCGGAGCTAAAATTCGGCACAAGTCGGTAATTATCCGAACGGGAATGTTGCTCCATTGATCTGGAGGCTAATTGAGACACAAACGGGGAGGGAGGGTGAGGATCGGGCGGGAGGGGGCTACTCCTAATCCCCGGTAAGCTGGCTAACCTTCATTATGGTTGCCGCATTTTCCCAGGGGTGCTATGAGAGAGAGAGAGAGAGAGGGAGTCGGCGGGTGGTGGTACCAGTGGATCTCCATCGTATGGCGAGCCATAGATCAAACACCCCGCCCCCGCCGTGCGCACCCCGGGTCCCACTGTATCTCGACGCGGGCCTGCAAAGAGAATGTGCGCGGCAACAAGACTGATTCCCGACCGCATGGGTGGAGTGTCCATCACGCAAGCTGTGAGCGAAACAAGGAGATGCACTCCATCGATCCCGTGGGGAAATGACTCTTCTGCATTTTACCCGTCCTAGCGGGCGGCCACAGAGCGGTACCTGGGGACCGGATCAAGTGTCTCATCCTAACTACGCATGTCTTTAGGGTAGGAAGAAACCAAAGCACCCGGAGGACACCCATGTGAACGTGCGCTTGGTCGCGCCTTAAGTCTGGTCGTGTCTTAAGTTGGGGTTGCGTCCGCTTGGTTTTGTCGGTTTCAGTGCCGGACAATTTGGACGAATTGGACCTCTTTCGACGCGGATTCACGACGGAGGAAAACCGCCGCTCCGAAAGGTCAAAAATTGATTCGGAGTCCGACCGTGCAGACCCGCTGATCAGCGTC
>NC_137198.1:20000914-20008414 GCF_960531495.2 Zeus faber
TGACCCCGGCCCGTTGTGCGCCACAACATATTATTCGGGGCTCGCCGTAACTTACATAATGGTTAGAAATATGTATTTTCGACATCATTTCATGATTTTCAAATACGAGTTGCTTGCCCACCGGGCCACAGCAAAGTGACGTACCATGGATGAGACCTTCCCAAACGGGAGCCTTAGCCGCTCCCTAAAGGAGTTCTCGGTTGATTGCCCCGTGTGAAACGTGCCACTGTTGGGTTTGATACGTACTGTACGCTGGGAGTGCCAGGTGGTGCTTGAACTCCGGTGAACTTCCGTTGGCCGCTGTATTTCGGGTTCTGGCTTTCCGTGTTGTCAAAAACAACAGTAGTGAGGGTGGGCGAGTGCAGCCAGCAAGCAGTCAGTGTTAAATCAGCTTTTCACTGGTATAAGAATATACGAAAAGTACGGCCTCGCTTGGAGGGACGTTTTTTGGGTCCGGGAACTGTCCAAGTGGAGCCAATTTCGTAACCAGGTTGCTCCTGCGCTAAATGGCCCAAGTCTCCGAAATGGTTCCCTTGGTGGAGAAGCTCCTTATTCTACGCTCTGTCAGGAGCCTTTCCCAAAGTGAGTCCATCTGTGTTGATGTCTAGATGTGATGAGATGTTGGGCTCTTTTTGTAGAGACCCGTTCTCGGCGTGTCAGTCAGTAAGGGCGGGACTCGGTCGACGCCTGTGTACGGAAGCAGCCGCCGGGTCGCCAAACAAAAGCAGCCGAACGGCTCTTCTGACGCAGCGACTCCAGCCCCCCCAACAGCTCTGGGGTCTCGCGTCACCATGTTCGACCACGGACCGACGATTCGCCGTGCGTGTACATCATCATCTTGCAGTTGAGATACTCGAGCAGACTCTTGCTGACATCAAAAGTGGAGACCAGAGGATGGAGCGGCTTGGGGATTAGGGGCGGGTGGGGAGGCTGCGGGGGGTGGTGCAGACTCTCCGTTTAAGCTTTGCAAATCCTGCTCGTCACCTCCGTCCCCCTTTTCCTCTCCACCTTCGTGCCTTCCGCCGGCGGCAAAGACCTCGCTCACAGGCTAACCCGAGTGAAACGTGTTGGTAAATTGATGTCCGTGGGTGTTCTTTTGGGGAGCGTCCTTCCCCCCCCCCCGTGCGAAGTGCCTGCCTCCCCGCCGCCGTGCCGGAAAGTTCATTTTGTCCTTGGCTGGGATGTCGGGGGGTGGGCGAGGCGGAAGATAAGGGTCCCTCCCCACCTATATATCAATAAATAATATCCCACCTGGAAGATTACTGTGTAGCCCTCAGCTGATATTCCCAGATAATACGCGCCACGCTGTCTCTCTCTCTCTCTCTCTCCCTCTGCCCCCCTTCTATTTATTTCTTCACTTTATTTTTGGCCCTTTACCCTACAATTTTCCATCACCTCACCCCGCTCCCTGTCTCTTTCTCTCTCCTTCTCTCTGTCTCTCATCCTCCCTCTCTCTCCCTCACCCCCCCCCCCCTCTCTCTCTCCTCCTGGGTGCCTACAGATAGTAATTAATCAGGAGATCGATGTGAAGCCTATCTCCAGGCCGAGGCGTCTATAATGTCGATAATGCTGCTGGATGGACTCCCTCCCTCCCTCCCCCCTTTGACTTTGCAGCCTGACTGGTGCAGCCTGGCCTGCTCCAGATACTCATGCACCTGCTGTGTGTGTGTGTGTGTGTGTGTGTGTGTTAGTGTGTGTGTGTGTGTGTGTGTGTGTGTGTGTGCGTGCGTGTGCATGTGTGTGCCTGTGTGTGACTGCAAACTGCACACACACACACACCAATATACACACACGTAAGACCCACACACACACCAAGGCAGATATCCGTGTGTGACCGAAACCCAGCCACAATAACACACACACACACACACACACACACACACACAGCAACACACAAATGGATTGTGAATTGCTGTCAATGAAGGGAGCAAGGTGGAGGAATTAGAGCTGATTGCAGTGGCTTAAGTATGTGTGTGTGTATGTGTGTGTGTGTATGTGTGTGTGTGCGCTCGTGCGCATGTGCGCGCGCGCGTGTGTGTAGTAGAATGTGTAACTGAAGGGCATATACTGAATAAATCCCCGTACAAATCTCCATTTCGGTGTTACGGTAGACTCTGTAAAGTATCCGTAGAATGTCCTCATAAGGTCGGTGTGTAAACTGTGCAGTGGTCAGTGATATCGTGCTAATACACTCCTGTGAGATTGAGGGGTGGGAGGGGACCTGTTGATGTCTTTTGCCCTCAGCGTGTGTGTCCAAATGCATGTGCATCACGGTGTAAATATATACAGTGGTGGCCAACCTGAGGACCGAGGGCCGCGCGTGGTCCGTAGACCCACATGGCGTGGCCCACCAACGAATAATGAAGAAATTTGAAAATAATTTATTCAGAATTAATTCATAAAGAAAATGTTGATATATGTTATACAAAATAATTAAATTCAATTAAATTCAATTCATGATTTTTTTAAAAATCCTTCTGGTCAAATAGGTTAATCAAATGACCGTTTTTGGGATACTTTGCGGTACTAGTCGCTCTGTGGCCCACACAGTATAAAATCTTTTGAGCGATACTGTGCTGTCGACAGATCAGTACAAGGTGTTATACCCACGTTGGCCACCACTGGTATGTCATCATCATTACTATTATTACTGTGTGTCTTTGCAGCTGCCCCACTTCTGGCTGTGACGGAAGTGGCCACGTCAGCGGCAAATATGCAAGACATCGCAGGTAAAGGAACCCCACCCACCCCCACCCCACCCCCTCCCATTTACAGTACCTTTACCGTACCCATTTACGCTGTTGGGTGTATTTCGCAAAATGGAACAAAGACTTGATTTCTCTTTCGGAGGGATGTTTGGTCTCAAATAGATCCCCTTCCCGACCTCAGTCAACCTCATCATTGTCTTTGTAGGGTGGGCGGAGTTGGGATGGGGATGGGTGGGAGTGGGGGCGCTGTTGGGGTGAAGGGGCGTGACAGAAAAAAAAGCTCCCGGCACCGATGCTTCCCGCTGCCAAATCTCCTCCGTCGTTTGCATATTTTTTAAAGCTCCCATATGCTAATCGTGCTTATTGGGGTGTATTAGCTCTGCGCTACTGAGCTCAGAAAAAAAAAAACGAAAAAAAAAAAACAGGGAGGAAGGATCGCTCCACGCCAGCGCCTGAAATTTTGCCGGCAAAGGATAAATAGTAACTCCGTTATGGGATTCAATTTCAAGTTACCTTAAAAAAAACAACCTCACTTACAGTGCGTAGCAGGTTTGTTTTTATTATGATTTTGAGGGAGGATTCCCTCGATTTTGTAAATATTACTGATGTTTGCAGAGGCTTCTATGTGCGTTTGATTGCAGTGCCCTTCATGTAAATAACTGTATCAGTTAGCCGTGAGCTTTTATTTTGAAGGTTCAGGTTCAGGTGCGGTGAAGGTTGGGTCCCTTGTTTGATAGACTCGAAGGGAAACTTCCACTCGACAATGGAGTCGGTGGCGGTAACACCCGGGTTCAGACAATTAAAAATCAGCTCCGGGATTTTCCGTCCGACATGTGAACAACTTGGGGGCGAAAGCAGGCGGGGCCGTTTTTTGCACAGACACGCGGCAGTACTTCTTACCTCCCGAGTTGTCGTCGCTGTGCATCGGCCCCAAAAATGCTATGGCGCTCTCGACCCGGAGTGGCATTGTTTTTCTTTTTCCGCCGTGGCACCGAATCTTTTTTTCTTCTCTTTTTTTTTTTGGACTCAGCTGTTGTCAGCTTTGGGGCTAAAGCATGGGGAACAGCTAAGTAAAGAGGATAAGCACTAAAGCCGGCCCTGTCGGATCTCTACGTCTGCACAAAGGACAGCGGCAGGTAGTCCCTCTCCTGCTGCCGACCGGCGGCCGAAGGGAGAGAGGCGGACGGCCGGGCTTCCCGGGGCCACAGGCTTTTAATCGCCGCCGTCGGGGCCCGAAACATGGCCGCGCAGGAAATCATCGCGTTAATGAAACATTTTAATTATTCAACATAATTGTTGGAAACGTGAGGAGCGTGCCGGTGAATCCCCGGTCTGGCTGTGCGCGCACCAGAGGTTGTCCCTCTCAGATATGGACGCGCACGTCCTGTACGTACCAAAGGGACGGACACACACACGCGCGCACACACACACGCGCGCGCACACACACACACACACACACACACACACACACACACACACACACACACACACACACACACACACCTCTTGCTTTCCTCCGGTGCTATCCCTCATCCTTATTACGTGCCCGGGCTCTCCAGCGATAGAGCGAGAGAGATCAGTCTGCGTTATAATTACTTGCCCTTGTCTGCTCGGGGTCATTACCCCCCCCGACTCACCCCTCACACCGCCCCCGCCACCTGACCCACCTAATACCCAACACCACCCTGCTACCCGCCTGAGCTGTTCTCCACCCACGCCAGCTCAGGGTCGGCGGGCACAGCCGCATTGATTTGGGAAATGAAGAGAGAGAGAGAAAGAGAGAGAGAGAGTTAGAGAAAGAGAGAGAGAGAGAGAGAGAGAGAGAGACCCTCTTTCTATGCCACCACTTCTCTCTCTCTCTCTCTCTCCCTCTCACACACACACGCACACACACGCCGGTCCACTTTGCTTGGCAGATAATTACAGATAAATAAAACAAACAAGAGGATATCACTCCATCGGCTCGCCCAGACGAGTCTCCCCAAACCCTGTACGCCCCCTCCCCCCTCCCCCGCTCGCTGCTATTCATTCTATTTCTCTCCTCTCTTCTTCTTCTTCTTCTTGTTCTTCTTCATCTTTTTCCTCCTGCTTCCGAGCCTGATTTTTTTTTTGCCTCTTTCTTATCTCCGCACCCCCTCTTCCTCTCTCTCTCTCTCTCTCTCTCTCTCTCTCTCTCTCTCTCTCTCTCTCTCTCTCTCTCTCTGCTGTCTCTGGCAGAGCTAATTCCCTCTTCAGATGGAGCGGGGGGCTCATTTGCATAGTTATCAAAGTGTTTGGACTATCCGACAGGAGCTGTAAGAAGGTGGGGTCATTAATATGTTAATTACCCACCCACTTCTCTCCACCCCCCACCCCCCGCACCCTCACCCCACCCCGTCTTTTTTTAGACACCCTGCGACGTACCCAGCCGTACCCGCCAACCCCCCCCTTCCAACCCTCCAACCCTCACCAGCCCCCCCAACCCACCGCTTCAAACACAGCCTTTGAATGTTTGAATACCTTCAGAGGACCCTGCGCATGCCATAAGACCGGCTCTAGACACCCTCACATGGGAGTTAGTGAGGGGATTCAGTGTGTGTGTGTGTGTGTGTGTGTGTGTGTATGTGTGTGTGCGTGCGTGTGTGCCCGCGCACATGTGCGTGTATATCTGTGTGTGTGTGTGTGTATATGTGTGTGTGTGTGTGTGTGTGTGCGCCCGTCAGTGAAGGAAGCATGCATTTCTCACCACACGTCACCTCATACATGTAGGGTCGTGGATTAGCACCCCCCGGCGAAGCGCGGTGAAGCCGCCACGATTCCGCATCAAAAGCTCCTCCAGACCATTTCATTAAAAAAATCTCCGGCACCGAGCCGCATACGGAGCTAGTTTCACGGACGTAGATTAGGCTTAATCCTGAACTCGAACAAAGCCCAGTTAATGAGGAATCCCAACTTTCAGAACTGGCGCAGAGTCAAGGACTAGGAGGCAGAATCGGCAGGCTCTGTTGGTTGAAGAAGAACAATGGCCGCGCAGCCCGAGGCGTGGTGCGCGCCGGGTCACGAGGCGGTTGGAGGAGCCAATGGACCGGCTAAATCCTAAATGCTGACCTGTCTGCCAGTGAGAGCAAGTTAACGAGTTATTGTGGGTGTATATGGTTGTGTAATTCCCTCTTGACAAAGCCTGGTCAGATGCAGCCACCTTCACAAACGACCTAGGGATCATCCTGATGGGCGTCCGCGATCCCAGCATTTTCAGCGAGTTACGAACGTCCAAAGCTTCAAGAGCATTTTTTGGCAGGAACCTCGGGGTGGGATTTCGTGTCCTTCATCGACGTCGTAGTTTATCATTTAAAGTTTGTGTTTTCTGGACTCTCTGGAAATGCAATCGTAACCCGTCCCCCACAACGCAACATTTTTTCAGGTTTTTTTTTCCAAAAAGCCGCGGGACGTTCAAGGTCTTTTGAATTTTAATTGGAGACACGTTTGTTTCCACTTTTCATCCCTCATCTTCCATTCTGATCTTGTTTTCCTGACGCGTCCATTTGAAAGAACTGGAAAGGCGAGAACGAAGGGACCATTGAGTGTAGCAGTCTAACAAAATAAAGCGAAACAGTGCAATACATACTGCAGGGATGTAGCGTGTATGACCATTGATTGGTTAATTTCCATTCATAAGTCAAATGAGTGTTGTGACGAGTGTTTAGTGTGGAATGTTTTGTTTACAGCAGTGAGATGTGGCTTACACTGTGTCGGCCTTGAGTACGATATAAAGACTGTGGTTCATTTCTTCATAGGACGTATATGATATAAATTACATTTGCTTTACAATGAATGTTCGTCGCCCCGACTCAACGGGATGTAGACGTGTGGCGGTTTGACACGATTCGCTCGTTGCGAAACCAAAAAGACCCCGCGTTTGACGTAATTCACATTGGACGTGACTGAAGGACACTTTCCACTTTCCATTATGACAGAACCAGGCTCGTGGGATTTTGGGATCCACACTCCGCAATCCTCGCAATAATTTGGACGGGTTTGCAAATGACTCTCGCGTCCGCTCACCAGTCAGAGCCCAGAAAACCGGCGCTCCTGATTCTCGCCGATTGTTCCCCGCCGGCGCTCGCTCGCCCGCACATTGAGTTCCTGTTACCCGATCCAGTGAACGAAGAGTCGGGGGGGAAAAAACTAACAAAAAAAAAACAAAAAAACGAACCACTCTTTTTGGCTGAGTGAGCGGTTCAGGAGCGACTCCCGAAAAACAGAAAGAGCCAAACCTTTCATGACGGACAACCAGTTGTACCTAGTGTATGGTACATGGTCTGGAGTATGTATTATGTATGATGTGTATGGATTGATTTTCGTGTCAGTTTGTGCTCGTGTTTGAAATGTATTGTTGAAGGTATATTATACAGTATGTACTGGATATAGGATATCACTACGAGGCAGTGTGAAAAATCTGGTGTACTTAGGTGGCGCTATGGCAATCTTATAACTTTCAATGGCGATATATTGTCAAAGGTATATATATATATATATATATATATATATATATATATATATATATATATATATATATATATATATATATATATATAAATAAATATATATGTGTATATAATGCATAGTGCAAAGTGGAGTACGATGTATATGGTTTATATTGTACAGGGACGCTGGTGTGGGTGGGGGGGAAACAAAGCAAATTGGGATGAAGAGTTGGCACACAACAGCAGAACAATAGAATATCGCCAGAAGGGGGGGGGGCGGGGGGCTTGGCGGAGCGAGGGAACAGGCCAGAGGAGAGGAGGAAAGGGAC
>NC_137198.1:20013414-20040914 GCF_960531495.2 Zeus faber
TGTGTGTGCGCGCGCGTGTGTGTGTGTGCGTGCGTGCGTGTCTGTGTGTCCGTATGTGTGTTGCTGTGTGTGTGTGTGTGTGCAGACAGGGGAAGCGAGGGGTTGCGTTTATGATTGCCGCGACTGCAGCTGGGGCTGTGGGCTGAGTAATTGCCTGTCTTGGTAGGGAGAGCGTGTTGCCAAGCTAAAAGTCAAGTGCTCTCTTCCTGCCGTGGACCTCATTTGGATTCCACGTAGCTAGCTAGCGAGCTAGCGCCAGCCTTGGGCCTGTATTATTCATAGCTTGACAGATAGCTCTCACTAAAAGCATTGGAAGCGGGCCAGGTAGCGAACCAGGCGGAGCGACAGCAGGACGGGGAGACGGGAGGAGGGAGGAGACGGGGAAGGGGAGGGGAGGCGAGGGGGAGGGAGGACGAGAGGAGGAAGGAAAGGCGGGGAGGGGATAACGGTGTTCAGGATGAGTGCGGTGACGGGAGAGAGAGTGACGGCATGTGGCGACGGGGGTGAGGAATTTGGGAGAAGGCTCCCGCGTGGAGGGGGTTTACAATGGCGCGTCTTGGGCGTAGCGCAGGCTGACGGCGAGAGGAGGAAAGGTTACGTGGATGGCGGGGGAGGCGGCGGAGCCGGAGAAGAGCGAAACCGTCCTGGAGGAAAGATTTGGAGGGAGGAGGAAGAGAGGAAAAGAAAAAAAAAAGAAAAACAGGAGAGTGAAGACGAGCGAGAGGAGAGAGAGGGGAGGCAGCCATCCACCCCCGCCAAGCTCAGCAACCCTGCTCTCCCTCCATGTGCAAATCCAGATAAGGTCGCATTCATCAAAATCTGCCACATCCCCTTCCAGAAAGAAGGAGAAGAAGAAGGAGGAGGAGAATGGATGCCATCAACCCCCCTCTGTGAAGTATCTGTCGCTGAAACCCAAATTTCCATATTTAATAGGATGGTTTTCGATGAGCGAGGAGGAGGAAGGAGGAAGGAAGGAGGAAGGAAGGAAGAAGGAGGGGGGGGGGGGGAGGAAGGAGGAAGACGGATGATGGAGGAAGGAGGGAGGAGTGTGGAAGGAGGAAGGAGGATTGTGGAAGGCGGAAGGAAGGAGGAAGGAGGAAGTAGGAAGGAGGAAGGAGGAAGGAGGAAGGAAGGAGGAAGGAGGAAGAAAGGGGGAGGAAGGCGGATGGAGGAAGGAGGAAGGAAGAGGTAGGAAGGAGGAAGGAGGAAGGAGGAAGGGGATGGGGGCATTGGAACATTCAGGTGCTTCTGTCTCCTTCCCTTTGTTTCCCCGAGGCCGTGGAACAATTTGACAGTTTTTCCTGCGACGTCCACGACACCGTGCTCCACCGTGCTCCACCCTGCTCCACACTGCTCCACCGTGCTCCACCGTGCTCCAACGTGCTCCACCGCGGCGCTGAACGGCGTCGCTGGCTTCTGCCTGTCTCACCCCCAAAAGACACCCCAGCACAACACATTTTAATCACGCTTCCAAAGCCAAACCCCGCCCAATCCACCACGCCCGCAACTTCCCCACCCCCGCCCCACCCCTCACCCCCAACCATTCTTCCTTCCGGTGCCAGTTCGTTCGTTCGTTTTTGGTTTTTCAAACCCTTTGTATCCCCCCCCCCCCCCCCCCCCCGCTATGACGAGCCAGAAATCCACCTTTCCAACGCTACGCCATCACATAAACAGGTGGTGTTTACGCTTTTTTCATCCTCCTCTCTCTCTCTCTCTCTCTCTCTCTCTCTCTCTCGCTCTCGCTCGCTCTCTTTCCTCCCCGCCTTCGCCCCCCGCCACCCGCCACCCCCACCTCCCCGGGAGGAGACACATCAAAGGGAATAACATATCATGTGCAGTGAATGCAGCGTGCCAGAGGGATGTGGGCACAACGTGGGGGAGGGGGGTGGAGGAGGGTGGTGGTGGTGGGTGGGTGGGTGGTGGTGGTGGTGGTGGGTGGGGGGAGGGGGTTTTGTGAGGCCGGCATACCCACTTAGGGCCCACTCGAGGCCAGGCACATTCTGACCTCTCAAAAACCTCCCAACCCCCACCGCCTACATTGCCAACCACCCTCCACCCGCCACCACCCTGCACCACCCTCCACCCATCCACCCTCCACCCCTCCACCCCCTTCCCCGACAAAGCAGCTGCCAACAAAATTACATCAATGTCAAGAGCCCTCATCCGCTGTGGGGACGGAGCCAGGGAACTGGGTAAAAGAGCGGAGCGGAGCGCCGCAAAACAACCTGACGGAGGTGGACGCCGGCCTTTCGGATTCTCGCTCTTGGGTTTTTCAATTTTGAATGTTTTTTTTGTTTTTTTTTCCTCTCACGGTCACTTCCATGTCGAAAGCGGTTCCCCCGATCGCGCGCATTCCGACCGAACCAGGTTGTGAGAAAAAAGCCCCTGTGTCGCCCCCTAACCAACAAGGTTCCCCCTCCGATATCCATTACGGCTAAATGCGGGGGGAAATGGAATCGACGAGAGGAAGGAATTCCTTCCGGCTCGTGGGCTAGCGGCCCCCGAGTCCCCCTCTCCACGCCTCTCCGCCGAGTGATTGATTGAAGTCATTACGGCGGCGGAGAGACTCCTTACCTGGCTAATCCAGGAGTGAAGTTAGCTCCGAGATGACATATAGCCGCATTACACCGTCAGAAACCGCTGCCCCGATTAGCTCCGCTGCTCGGGACTTCCATTATCAAATCACATGAATGAGCTGGTACGCGCGCCCCCATCGATGTTCTACCGGATCCCTAGAAGTTAAATAGGCCAAAGCAACACCAGTACATTGACCATTTTGTTTTGCCGTATATTCCAATATAGCGTAATACAGTATGTTGTATATAGTTCAAGTTCAAGTGTCTACTGTAGGTGCTTTATGGAGGGAAAGGTTTGTTTTTAAACCTTTTCCCACCAAAATTTCCCATGTGAACACAGTCCGACGGTACCGAGGGTCCTTAACATGGAAAAACGGTCTGAATGTCGAGGACCCTCGGTTTGACAGGTGTTAGGCCACGGACCCCATTTGAGAAGATTTTGACGAGTTTTGCGTCGAAGATTGTACGATCATATAGGGGTAGAATTATACACAGATACAATTGAGTCCAAACAGCAGGGACTTGACTGTTTGACCGGGACAGACAGGTACCCTGAGAGGGGTCCCCATTGAGGTTCGGAGCCCCGGCGCCCTATTTGATGCCCACCGGGAACGGGCTCTTCACCTTCGGCGGCATCTGTGAGTGGAGTCGAGTGCGGGGCCGAGAGCTCGCTCCGGAGCTCTTGACATTTACATTGACATTTGCATTGATAACTGGAAGCACGTAGAGAGAGAGAGGGAGAGGGACTGTTTACAGTAAGTGTTAGGGCCATGGTGAGCGCCGGCATGGCAGGTAATGCTGAATGATGAATTGTTGGAGTGTGGAACCGGGTTTTATTGGCTCCAAAGTAGAGACTTGGGCGTATATCAAGAAATTGAAACACCACTTATTTGTAATGAAATACAGCGGCAGATCAAAACCGTTGGACTGTTCTCAATTCATTTGTAATTGTTTTTGAAAATAATGTCTTCTGCAGGTGCATTACAGGGGGAAAAGGTTGCTTTTTAACGCTTTTACACCTGCTGTATGGGGAATAGGTTCATACTGTATGAACATATTCAGCCAGTGTACGCAGTCGGTGATTCGCAACCTTTTTTCATATCAAGGATCCTCAATTTGATGCGCGTTAGGCCGCAGACCCCATTTGATTTGATGCTCCAATCTGGGTAGCTTTTCATTGATTATAGGCGGAAGGAGGAAGGAAGGAGGTCGGAGGAAGGAAGGAAGCAGGAAGGAAGAAGGAGGCAGGCGGAAGGAGGAAGGAAGGAAGGAGGAAGTAGGAGGAAGGAAGGAGGAAGAATGGAGGAAGGAGGAAGGGGGAAGGAGGAAGGAAGGAGGATGTAGGAAGGAGGAAGGAGGAAGGAGGAAGGGGGAAGGAAGGAAGGAGGGACGGAAGGAAGGAGGAAGGAGGAAGGAAGAGGGAGGAATTTAGTCCAAACTGTAGAGACTTGACAATTTCACTGGTGCAGACATTTATGGGAGTTTGAACTCCCATAAATGTCTGTCTATTGCAGATGCCTCAGTCCAACCGTTTTGCTGAGGACCCCCTGGAACTTCTCGAAGGACCCCCGGGGCGGTCCCCGGACCCCGCGTTGAGAACCCCTGTACCAGATGACGTCTGCCAAGGGCTGGCGCGTCTTGGTTACCTCCGTGCTACATTGGCTTCTCTCGGACACATAAACTCCAGCGCCGCCTTGTAAAGCGGCGCTACATTAGTGTTGTAATGGCTTTGGCATTATTCCCTTCCTTGTAAATGCGGCTGCATTGAAATTACGCAGCGTAATGTGTCGCGGCAAAGCTGCACTCCATTTATACAGCTCGCTGTTCGCCCCCCCCCCCCCAACCCCACATCTCACCCAGATTTCCGGGTGAATTCGTCGATCGCTTCGGCGCTGGAATCCAACGTATTTCTGCCCCACACGTGTTATTATGGATGTTTCGACTGGGGTCGGGCCGTCGTGAATATCTGCAGAATTTTTTGCATCTCAGGATCGACAGATCTGTGTGTGTGCGTGCGTGTGTGTGCCTGTGTGTGTGTGTGTGTGTGCGTGTGTGTGTGTGTGTGTGTGGGTGTGAATGAGCTGAAATGAGAGCCGGAGCCCCCAGCCGCCAGAAAACGCCCCAAATTGCAGTGCCATGCGCTGAGCCTCCTGCACCAAGACGCTCTTTTGTTCTCCTCCGCTAGCGGGAGAAGCCTGACAGCTCTGAAATGATCCTCTTTCTTCGGCGACTCTCTCCCTCTCTCCCTCTCTCCCTCTCTCCCTCTCTCCCTCTCCCTCTCTCTATCTTTTTTTTATTTTTTATATCCCGGCTCACTCCCCCACGCACGCGCATTGTCACTCCCCTATGACATATTTCTGCATTTCCAGCTCATGCACGCACACACACACACACACAGACACACACACACACACACACACACACACACACACACACACACACACACACACACACACACAGACACCCCCACACGCCCGTGCTCGTGCATGATGTGTATAGACAAACATCGCCGCGCCCGTTAAGAAGCGCGCGGCGGCCCGTCTCTCCCCCCCCCCCCCCGAGCCTGTGTTTCTCCCAGCACCTCTCATTTACTCAATCTCTGTCTTTCCTTTCGGGTTTGTCTGTCACCGTTGCCGTCTCTCGGCCGCCCTCGCTCCCCTCGCTCCCCTCGCTTCTCCTCGCTGCCAGGATGGCGAATCCCTCACGGATTTCTGGAGGGTATCACCATGGAGACGGGGCTCTGCCACACGTGTCTATAGATCTTCTAGCTGGATATGGAGGGGGCACCGCCAGAGGTGGTGCACATTTTCTCCATCGCTTGTCTGGAGAGAGAGAGAGAGAGAGAGAGAGAGACAGAGAGAGAGAGAGAGAGAGAGAGAGGGATGTACAAGGCAATGTACAGTGCAAAACTGAAGACTGCATTGGAGAAATTTAGGAAAGGAATGGAAGTGGAACGGGGTGGAAACATTGGAGAAAAATTGGCTTCGAGCAACGATTTGGGGTGGAGGTAGCGATAGTGGGGATGGTGGAGAAGGAAACAGAGAGAGAGAGAGAGAGAGAGAGAGATACAAGGTAGTCCAAAACCTAAGACTACATCAGAGAAATCAATAAAAGAATGGAAGGGGAAAGAGGTGCAAACGACGGCGCATAATGGGGTTAGAGCAACGATTTGGGGCGGAGGTGGGGATGGTGGAGGGGAGGGAGAAGGAATAACAGAGAGAGAGAGAGAGAGGGAGAGGGAGCGGGTCCAAGATGGGAGAGCTGAAGGAGAAGAATGGAGGTGCAAGGTGGTGGAAGTGTTGGAGACGACTGGGGTTTGGCCCAAGACATTGGGGGACGCTGCAGGGTCCGGTCCGAGAGGATGGTGGAGGAGAAAACAGAGAGAGGGGGGGAGAGAGAGAGAGAAGGAGAGAGAGAGAGAGAGAGAGAGAAAGAGAGAGAGAGAGAGAGAGATAGAGAGCGAGAGGCGAGACGATAGGGGAGAGTAAGTGACCAACGAGAAACAAAAGGGTGACGATGGAGGAACGGAGGCTGGAAGCTGAAGTTGTTGGCGAGGTGGGGTAGACGGAGGAGGAGGAGGAGGAGGAAGAGGAGGAGGAGGAGGAGGAGGAGGAAGGCGCCGCTCGCCTCATCCCGGTGTCAGGGAGACAAATAGCGTGTGATGCTAATGACCGGCTAAAGCTTTGGCGCCCGCTGAGAACAGCCGCTTATATGAGGGCTAATAAAGGCGCAGAGCGAGGCTGTCGCATTCCAGCAGTCCCTCAACTGTCGCCAAAAATTAGCCGAACGGGATCTCTCCTTCTCCGCCTCCTCCACCCTTCCCCTCCTTCCTTTTACACTTGCACAACAAGCTCCTTCCCGCAACATTTTTTGGGGACAGGGCTCCCCCCGCCCCCCGTAGCATTAGAGGGCCACTTGTTCCCGCGCCGTAATAGAATTTGTTCTGTCTAGTGGCGGCGAGGAGCCCACTCCATAAAATATGAAGTGGTCTTTTTGCGATATGAAGCCCTTTCCTCGTGTGATTACTACCTCTCACGCCGAGGCACACTCCTGCTGAAGGATTTTTTTTTTGTGGTTCCACCGACAAGGGGCGGGGGGACGGGAGGACGGAGGGATGAAAAAGCCCGAGACGAAAATATGAAAAAAGCTGAAGCCTCCGGCGCGATCCCCGGGCGACAACCGCCGATGTCCATCCGCTTATTGTATCTCTAACACAAGGGGGCATGGGCGGAAGGTGGTGCTGGTGGTGGCGTGGGTGGTTCGGTGGTGTGGGCGCTGCGGGGGCCTCGCGGGGGCCTCCCATGGCCCCATCATTGCGGACATTCAGAGGGGATAGTGAGCGAGCGCTTAGCCATGTCACAACAAGCGTGACAGCTCCGTGACTGAGGGGACGGGTCGGAGTCCGGCTTGGTCGTCGTTGTTGTTGTTGTTGTTGTTGTTGTTGTCGTCGTTGTTGTATGTCTCTTTCATGAGTGGGATGGAGGGGGAAAAAACACGATTAACATAATGCCGTGGTCTGGAACGACGGAAGAGTTTTTTTTTTGGAAACTCTGGCGTTAGAGGCATCACGGGCCAAACTGTGGACTGGTAATCGGGCATACCGTGCATTTTCCCAGGTGGGCCGGCGCACCTTGTGGACCAATATAATTTAAAATAAACAAGTAAATACACACACAAATAAATGTGCAACGTCCGGCCCATGAAGAAGGGGCGGTGGTGGTTTTGTTCATTTTTTAGACTGACAATGGCCCAATCACATCTCTGTCTAAGGCCCACCCCTCCCCCTCCGTCCTCCGTTTCTCGTGTCAGATGCTGTGCCTTTACTGTACGCTCCCCGGCCCTCTCGCCCTCTCAACCTCTCCCGCCCTCTCTCTCCCTCCCCCTGATCCTCTCTCGTTCCCGATTCCCCGTGAGAAAGGTTCCTTTGCTTGTGTATTTTTTTGATAGTAAAAGGAGTTAAGCGCACTTGACCCCTTTTAAAAGGGTCCGGGCGTCGAAAACAACAAAGTATGTTTTCCGTTCACGAGGCAGCGTTTGCAGGAGCAATTAGCATTTGAATAAACCGGCGTTTGGTTTAAGGGTACACATGAATCCAGGCGACGTGGCATTCACGGCTATCGAGCCGTATCCGCACGGAACACATTTTATTCTCACGCTCCCGCCGCTCTGTCCATCGAAAGCCGGGCAAACTTTTGCCATGATGCTCCAGCCGATGAGAACAAGAAGAGTGAGAAGGGAGCGATAGGGGGAGGGCGGGGGTGGGGGGAGGGGAAGGGAGGAGGAGGGGGTAATTTCTATCTGCAGTTCCTAGACACACACACACACACACACACACACACACACACACACACACACACACACACACACACACACACACACACACTCACCTATCCCCCTCTGCTGCCAGCCAGCCTGCCTGCCTTGGCAGCAGCCTCCGCTAACCTGCTGGGACCGGCCCTTGATTTATTTGGAGAGGGCTGCGGAACGGGGCCAGGATGAGTGGCGTTTTAATGTGCTTTTGAGATGTTTGGTCACAAGCACTATTGATCACAGCGCCGCGGCAGCAGCGGCAGCGGCACCCCCCGCCCCACCCCCACCGCCCCCCACCGGCCCGCGGACCCCGCCTCCACCACCACCCCTCCATCGCCGCCGCCCAGGGGGAGAGGTCTGGCTGTCAGGCAAGGGAATGAGTTTCCATGTGGGCTCAGATTAATGAAATGAGGCCCTGGCATTCGGATGGAGGCGGTGGTGGTCGGGGGGTGGTGGTTGGAGTTGGGGGCAGGGGGTGGGGGGGGGGGGGGGGGGTGAGGGGGGTGGGCGCAGGGGGTCAGACCATGAAGGAATCGAGAGGCAAGATTGAGCCTGCCCGTTGACTGGAGGCTGACTGACGGGTGGACGTTTGGGAGGGACGAGAAAGAGAGAGAGAGAGAGAGAGAGAGTGCACGTGTGCCGCACGTGGACGGAGACAGAGGTCTGGGACGCGATGACACGTTCCGCTTCCCGCTGAAAAACGCGACGGGGGAGGGGGGGGGAACAAAAATGGTCTTCTACACCCGCCGCAACAAGAGCAGCCTGAACAGATTCCTACGGTTCCGTTTCCACACCTTCAGCGCTAATGACCGCCGTCCCCCCCCCCCCCCCTCTCTCTCTCTCTCTCTCGCTCCCTCTCTCTCTCCGTTGACACACACTGCAGCACGTTCTTTACTTTCCCCTAAAGCGGCGAAATAACCAGAGGTTGTCAAAAAAAAGGAAAAAATCAGGAATCAGGGATATTTCACGCCTGAGTGAACATGCCCAAAGCGTGTTTGGCTGTCTTACACCCTAGCCCGGGAGTGTGTGTGTGTGTGTGTGTGTGTGTGTGTGTGTGTGTGTGTGTGCAGGTAAGGTAGTTGCTCCTGCCCCCCCCCCCACACCCCAGAAGGATTGATGACTGAAATGGATTAAGCCCCCCTGTGATCAATAGCCTGAGCCAATACACCGATTATCAGATTATCAGATTAGGATCTGTCCCCCCACCCCCGCGCTGCCGGGGGGGAGCCGAGGAATACATTAAGAAACCGGAGGTGAGATTCAATTAATCAGACTACAGCTCGTCTTCTCCGAGCTGTAGCTCCTTTGCCGCAGTTGGTTTACGTCAGAGCAGAGCAAGGGCATCTCAGTCCGCAGAACACAACATGGTGCTGGTGGATTAGCAACACTGATCTCTCCACTTTTTTACCCCCAAGAACAAATTGTCCTTTTTTTCTCCATTGAATATTAACGATGCCATGACAACTATATATATATATATATATATATATATATATATATAGTAGGTTTAAGGTATAAGGTTTTTTTGGTTTAATTTTAGTTTTTTGTCTTAATAATAGTAATATTTTTTGATTGGTTGATTGATTGATTTAAAATCATTTAACATTTATAAGCGTTTTTATTTTTTATTCCCCAATATATATATATATATATATATATATATATATATATATATATATATATATATATATTTCTTTACCTCCTTTGCAATCACGGCAGCCGGGGTTGGGATTCCTCTGAATAAAATGCAATGTTTTCATTGGGTGATTAATCAGAATGTGTTTATTCAGCCAAGTTTATATTGACAAGGAGTTTGTCGTGGCGGGGTTTGGTGCATTGCTGTACAATTTGCATAAAAAAAAGCGTAATGGTCTGAAAGAAAAAAAAATTATATATATATATATATATATATATGTATATATACAGAAGATACAAAATGGGATTATATGCACAGTCATATAAAGAAAATGGTGATGTATGGATCCAATAAAGGTTCATTTTATTTTCCCTCCCCAGTGTTTGGGGGAGTCACCATTGAAACCAACCATCTATGCGTGTGATGTTTTGACGTGAAATGGGTGCAGTGCCGGTGCCATACGTTGTTGACGAAAAAAAAAATTGGGAGCCGTGACACCAGCCTGCTCGTGTCTTGGCATGGCGTTCACAAAATGATAAAATTATCAGTTGCGGCTGTTGCCAGGTGGAAGCTAACGCTGTGCTCTGCTATCTCGCCCTCGCAGCGTCTACGGCTGCCCGGTGGCCAAGAAGAGGAAGGGCCTGGAGCGTCCGTCCCTGGAGCCGTCCCCCAAGAGGACCTCCTACCTAGACGACATGGACAACTCCACCATGGAGGAGTGCTACGAGACGGACGGCACCGAGGAGATGGATGACCGGCAGGAGGAGGAGGAAGAGGAAGATGAAGAAGAGGAAGGGGAAGAGGGAGCCGTGGTCGGCGGGGAGGAGGGCGAGGGCGAAGTGGAGGAAGAGGAAGAAGAAGAAGAACAGGCGGAAGGGGCGGGGGTGGGCGGCGCCGGCTACGCGGAGTACAGCGACGGGACGCAGATGGAGGAGCACGGCGAAGGGTCGGTGGGGAGGGGGGAGGTGGGGGAGGCTGTGGAGGGGGAGGAGGAAGAAGAGGAGGAGGAGGAGGAGGAGGTGGAGGAGGTGGAGCCAGAAGAGGAGGAAGGGGGCGAGGAGAGGGTGCACGAGGAGGAGGAGGAGGACGAGGAGGAGGAGGAGGAGGAAGAGGAGGAGGGGGAGGATGAAGAGGAGGAGGAGGAGGACAACGACGACGAAGAGGAGGACGAGGTGGAGTACGAGGACGGGGAGGAGGACGGAGGCCAGCAGGGCCGTGGAACAGGTGAGGAGGTTTTCGGCTTCTTCGCTGGTTGTGGTGATTCTCTACTACTGGCGGGAAATAGGAGTTTTAGAAAGATGAGATTTAAAACCAATCTCCTTGTTTTGGGTTTTGCAGCGTTAGCTGTGCTTGGAGGAAAAGTAGATAATTCTTTGATCCAAAGAGGATGTCGTCCATCTATTTGGCCGATCAAGAGCAATGGTGACGAAATTGGCTTACTATTTAAATTAACCTATTTATCTAATATTATGAAAGAAAATCACAAGTTAGGCTTCATTTAAGAAACTATTTTTTTCAATAAATATAAATATTTTATAATACATTTATATTTCTGACAGACCACTCTTAGATTTACGTTCAAATGCTCTTTATTTAATTTTCATCATTTGAGTTTGGGCGTCTGGGCTCTACTGCTCATCACTCCCGGTGTGGTGTACAGAAAACACAGGCATACATAATGATCTAGAAATAAAGGAGCGGCTAAGAGGAGCGATGAGCATGAATCCCCCCCACTGGATAGAAGAGTAGAGCCTGACAGGTGGATGCAGGGGAGGTGGAAGGAGCGCAGCAAGCAAGCGGGCAGCAAAGCAAGTAGGGCAGGAAGGATTGACTGCTTGAAGAGGCCGACCAATTATGGTCATGGAAGTGTGTGGCGCCGTCAAGTTGTCTGACAGAACCCGCTCCGCAAGCTATGCATCATTTATTCACGAATTCATTTTGGATAAATCTTCATTTCTTCATCATCGGTCGGAGGGCCACATCCCGGGGGGGCTATGTACTGCATGTGGCGCCTCGGACCACAGGTTGGCCACCACTTCCCAGCACCCTGGTTACTATACAGTTTGCATTTTCTATTTCTGATGTAGTACTAATAAACCTGACAGGCTAGAAAGGGCTGCGCTGTCTTGCATGAGAGATTCACATACGCCACAAATTCCCCTCAATTATATCACAAAGATGTTGCTCGATTTAGCGCTTATTATTAACTCAATTTGATTTCAAATGGAGAGCTCCTTTTCTGTTACCTTTTGTTTTGTCATTTTATTCATTTTATCACCGTTTCATCAGTATCCCTTGCATCCATTTTCCGAGGGGCTGAATGTGGGCAAGATTATTTTCCAAAATGATTGTGCCTTAAGTGTGCTTTGCATCGGAATGAGACAATAGAAACGTAGTAAAAAAAAAAAAAAAGGAAAATAATTGAAGAGTATTATTCCAACGGTGACTGTTCGGTGCTTTGATCTTGTTTGTTTTACGGGCAATCTATTTTATTTATTTAGCCAGTTATTTAAACTTTGTATTCCCGCATGTTGCTTTTCCCCAAAATATCTTCATACAAGCGGCTACTGCGGCTGAAACAGAATTTTCGAGTGCTAGATCAAACCCGCTCACCTGGAAGAGAGAGACGCTCTGACAGCAAACCGTTGTCGCGCCGCTGTTTACTCAGAGAGAAATACTCCTTCAATTCGGGAATATGAGTAAAGCCCAATCCAAACTCCACCAAGACGGCCCAAACCTGATGGATGCATCGAAATGAGAATTTTAACTCAGATAATGAGATGTCAGACAGTAATAAAAGCGCAGATGTTGGTTTGAGCCTTAAATAGAGTTAAAATTCACAACAGGCACTGGATCGCGCTGGAAAGCGTACAAGTATGTCATTATTTTTTTGAGGCCGTTGAAATGTTTTTTTTGTTGTTTTTTTTTTTTAAACAAAAGCCTGAGAAAATCTTTGATCTCACCAGTGGGAAAAATCAAGATTTTTGTTTTGCCTTGGCCATGGACATACAGAAGGAATGTCAGGTGTCACTGTTCCCGAATAGACGTCCAGAAATCCACACATCTGCATTAGGGTTTGTGAATGGAAAACCACAAAACTGTATATATACAGTATCTCTCATTCTACAAAGAAATGATATCACCCCCTACTCCTCCCTTCATTTAGACACAGATTCCCCTGACTGGAGAATGGGTTAAGTCTCTTCCCCTGACCTGTCACCTCAGAAGTGGTGCTATAACTAAAAAATAACTATAATGTATAGCTATAACATAACACAATCTAATATAAATAAATAACTGAATGACAGAGAACCACTTTAACGCGCAGCCAAAACAGAACCAAAAGTTTTCCTTCGTTGCATGCTGGGAAATTCCCCTGGACAGCACAATATGCTGCACGGTACGTATTTAATCACATACAAATGATGCATGACCTTTATTTGTAAAAACACAACTAAGATCATTTATTTGTGGATGGAGAGACATATTTATCCTTTTCTGTTGTGAGGTTCACAGATTTTGATCCAGATCTTGAAGGGAAAAAATAGGGAAGGGAAAAAATAAAATCTAATTATAAATAAAATGAATCTAATTCTTAAAAATAAAAGACAATTGTAAATAAAGGCGAATAAATAAAACATTTCCAATTTGATAAATTAATAACTAAATATATTATTTGTATTGTTATTATTATATTAAAAATATGAATGAATCTTGAATAAATGAATAAATTGCATTCACAAATCTTAATACAAATTTCTGGATTCCGTAACAATTATTCGTAAATCGTGACAGAATTCCTCTCACATGGTAACACATGATGGAAGTCGAAGAAGGTGAGTGAAAGAAACAAAAATAACATGAGATTGGGAAAGATTCCTGCCCTCTTCTGTTATCTCCGGCGTGGCCCATCACCCAGGATTTGGCAGCTTTCTCAGCAGCCTCCCCCCTGCGTCTCAGATTGGAGCTGACAGTGCCTTCAAGTCCAATTAAGAGTGATGCTGGGAGACAGTGGCGTGTTGTTCGCCCAGCCCGCCCCAAAGTGTTGATGCAGTGTCTTCTTCTTCTTCCTGTTTCCTTTGTGTCGAGGTGTGAACGCCCTCCGCTTTCCGCTCAACGTGCCTTCATTAGGATCCGGCGTATAGGGCCCCGTGGTGTCGGGGATCGGCCGCCGGGGCGAGTACCTCCACGGAGTGAGGGCGATAATGTCTGGAGCTCCAGATCTTAATTTCTTAACATAGATTTTCTTTGGGTAGCAATGTTTTTAATATTTCTAGAAATAAATAAACAGATGTGATGGATAAAAATACAAATATAGAATACTGTTCTTATCCGATTTGCATTTTCAGCAGCTTTGTTGAAATTCCGTTGAATACGATTTACAGTTGTATTTAAACAGAATCATCTATTCGGCTATGACAATTTACATATACTAGGATTTTGTCGTGGTGAGGGTTGAGACAATTAGCATAAAGAATATACAAAAATATACAGAATACACAAAAAGTGGTTCTATGCACAGGATGGGGCTAAATGGCATTATGGTTGCAGTATGTCTGTGGATACAAAATATAAAAATAAATGCATACACTGAATATGTATCATGAATAAATATGTATACAATAATATGGCCATGGATAACAATGGATAAGTTATAACTATGTTATTAGTATATTATACCAGTGTCTACAATGTTAGTACAGTACTACAATACATTACATAGTCATTGCACAAATGTCATGGAGGTCCAATACCTTTGAGGAAAATTCAGCCACTGAAACAGATTTCCTTCAGGGGTTGATGCTGGTTCTACGACCACAGTAGATTTCGTTTCTCAACTTTGTCATCCATAAGTTGTTATAGGTTATACCCGATTATTCACCGCTTCTATTCCACATCTACTCTACACTTCCCAGTGCCTCCCCTTTAGCTCTACTGTGTATGCATCTTTTACCATTCAGCGCCTACGCTCGCCCCCAAGACAGAGGTGTGGGACGGTGGCTCGTCCGATTCCAATCTGGTGAATATAATAGAGGTGGCATTGTGAGCGCGGTGTGGCATGCACACCGCTCCGCAGCTAATCCAAAGCCAATTCGGGGGGCAGGGGCAGGACTCTGTGTTTCCTCCCCAATCTGTTTTGCCTCCACATCCCCCTTTGTGTACCCTGATTGTTCTCTAAATTGCTTTCCTGTGCCATGTTTCATTGCGTCAAAAATTAAACCCCTCTGGTGCGGGACAAGGGAGTAGCTGTGAGATACCTTCCGCTGTGGAAATAATATGTGGCCGGCCATTCGTGACTGTTCTCACTTCCTGGTCCAGAGCACTCACTACAAGTGTCAATGTTATGTGAAGTGTGTGTGTGTGTGTGTGTGTGTGTGTGTGTGTGTGTGTGTGTGTGTGTGTACCTTACCCGCTTAATACCGAGTCTGCAGTACAAGAAAATATGTGTATAAAGAGCCTCGTTTGGTCAAGGTGGGATTCAAATTCAACAGCTGGCCCCTCGGGTGTAGCTTGTTAACGCTAACAGTTATTCCTGGACGGAAAAACATATATGCTCAGGCTCCTTTGTACCCCTCGTTTTTTTGCCCGCTGAATCTCTCTCTCAGACCTTGGCGATGGTTCGTCTTTCATTACGGGGCCGTTACCTCAGCGCTGGCTTATCTGATTTCTTGTTTTCAATCCGTCCAGAAATCTGTGGATCTCCAGGGGTTTGTTTTGTGGTGTTTGGTTTTTGTTCCTCTGTAGGAATGTAAGTGGCGAATAGTGACACCACTATGTGCTCTTGACTGTTCGGGGCGGAAATGCGAAGAGAGGAGATTGGATGTGCTCCAAAGAGCAAGTGCTCGAAATTACTGAGGGAAGAGATTCGGCAACCTTTTGTAGCCTGTCAGAATCAATTAGGCAGTGAAAAGAACTCTAAAGATCCTCTTGATTGAATGAAAGAAGGGTCTTGGCCGGAAAACAATGAATAGCGAGTGACAGGAGGTTCATCTTGCTGCGGACGTAACACCACATTAACTCTTCACATTTGAACTCCACGCTGCCCCGCAAACGCATGCGAAATAGCCCCTTCATTTCAAGGCTGCAGTCGTTGGGATTAGAGATCACCACGTTCGCGGCGGTGAAACAGTCTCTTGCAGCCGTAAAATTTTTAATAACTTTACATTTTGGTTAAAGGTTGCTAATGAGTTCTTCGGTTGGCAGTACCACAGATTAAGTCCTCCGTTTTGTTTATTTAATCAACATTTACCAAATCATCTTTCTCTGGAACTTTCCCAAAACCACTATATTTAACTTCCTTTTCTGTTTCCCGATTCAGGGCACAAGGCGCTGTTAAAACTCTTTAAGTGAATTATTAGGGGAAACGAAGGGTTCCTTATCCAATTTAGACGGCCAAGCCCAGAAATCTGATTTGCCAGCAGAATAGAATAAGCAAAATTAAATTACAAGTCATTTGTTCTGGGGGGGTTTGTCGTTCTTTCCCAACAGAGGACGATCTGATGTGCGGCGGTGAGGGCAGCGAGGGCAACAACAACAACATCAGCAGCGGCGGCGGCGGAAACCCGAAGCCTGGCCCGACGGCGGAGAAGGACGACAACAACAACGACGAGTACGAGAACTACGACGAGTTGGTGGCCAAGTCCCTGCTGAATTTGGGCAAGATCGCAGAGGACGCCGCCTACCGCGCAATGACCGAGTCCGAGATGAACAGCAACTCCTCCAACAGCGCCGAGGAGGAGGAGGAGGAGGAGGAGGAGGAAGAGGACGAGGAAGAAGAGGAGGAAGAGGAAGAGGAGGAGGAGGAGGAGGAGGACGAGCAGGAGGAGGAGGAGGAAGAGGAGGAGGAGGACGGGGACGGCGAAATGGAGGAGGTGCAGAAGGGTGACCTCAGTCTGGACGTCGACAGCGACGTCGTGCGGGAGACGGTGGACTCTCTGAAACTGTTGGCGCAGGGCCACGGCGCGATGCTGTCCGACAACCTGGACGGACAGGACTACGTAGACGGGATGGGCGGGCACGGGCAGGATGACTGCGGACGTAACGGGGGACATGGTGGTGGCAACGGACAGGTAAAGACCGCCGGGCAGATGGAAGACAGCGACGAGGAGGTGTGTCTGAGCAGTTTAGAGTGCCTCCGGAACCAGTGCTTCGACTTGGCTCGGAAACTCAGTGAAACCAAGTCCGCCGACCGCACCGGGCCGCCGCAGCAGAACCACTACGTGGGAGGGGATGCCCACCAGCAGCCCCACCACCTGGGCTACGACGACCTCCACCAGGGCCACGAGGAGAGGCGGACGCTAGATAGGAACTATTCGGACATGGTGAACCTCATGAAGCTGGAGGAGCAGCTGAGCCCGCGCTCCAAGGCCTTCTCGAGCTGCGCGCAGGACGACCGCTATCACAACAATCACCGGGACTTTGACGAGGACACCACCTCAGTCACGTCGGACCGGTCGGAGGAGGTGTTTGACATGACAAAGGGAAACCTATCGCTGCTGGAGAAGGCCATTGCGCTGGAGTCGGAGCGCGCTAAGGCCATGCGGGACAAAATGGCAGCAGAGGCTGCCAGGGTAAGGTACGGCCACGAGGATCATGGCTCGCGGAACGGCTACGGTGTAGAGCGCAAGGCCCGGCTACCGGACGGAATGAAGAAGCCCTTCTACCATAAAGGTGAGTAGTAATTTTAATTACGCATGCACTGACACCAAGTGTACTAAAAGGCTCTTCCTCCTGGGCCATGCTAAAACAATCGATATCACAATATATTTTGACTTACTTCTTGTTAATGCGCATATCATATCGTGAGATCATAGGCAACACCTAGCCCTAATTCCTGTTGGCTGACATGATGTGGAAATGCATTTTGGTGGCCCTGTTTCCACAAGAGAAGGCATATTTACTGGATCTTACAAGATCAGGTAGAATGTTGGTTTTTATTTTTCTCCCCATGTTTGGCATAGTATCTTGGTATCCTATTTTGAGGCTAGACGGTGCGTGTGCATTCTGGAAACCTCACTATAACCCCAATACAAGCTTTTTCAGCCAATTTGGAAATTCACATATTGGTAGCAGCGGGAGAGGCAGGAGCAGCTTATGTTGTTAAAATAGGCCAGCATGGAAACATCAGAGGGTAGGCTTGTCAGGCATAAGTAATGGCAATCTGCACGGCCTGTTAGGACCGCAAATCTCATCCCTACGATGCAGCTTGGGGTAAAGCTGCCTATTTTTAAACCTGTGCAAGCACTTTGGAAGGGAAGCCACAAAATAAAGAAGGGCTGGCTGCCTTTGAAATTGAACCATTCTGTAGGGAATTGGGAAGAGTTTTTTAGATATATTTATTATGTTCATGTCATGCCACTTGACGCAGTTGACGCATCCCTGGGAACAAATTATGATGTACCAAGAGAGCAGCTTTACAAAATGCTGTACAGTATACAGTGCACTGTTATTTCTGCCTCTACATTAAACCCAGGCACATACGAGAAACATATGGTCAGAAGGACATTGGAATTTGGCATTTACTGTACACCAGCCTGTTTCTGGGGGATCTCATTTAACTCCCGATTAATCCTCCAGACGTGCCTGTAACAGCAGGTGCACATAGGCTGCCCCAAGAAAGAGATCAGATAGAGATGTCAAATATGCACATCCTGATTCTCAGCAGGTTCACACCGCACCCTTAAATGCCAGGCGACTCACAGCAGGTACATATTGCAACTTAAATGCCACACAAATGCAAATTTTCAAGAGCACCTCATGGCCCCATGTCTGGCTAATGTTGGAATAATGAAGGGACACGAGACAGTTGTATCATGATAACATCTATCCTCGGGCGAGATAGTGGCAGACACTCGTTGACCAGGGATCCTGTGTGCGATTAATAAAACCAGAGCCTGTGTGTGTGTGTGTGTGTGTGTGTGTGTGTGTGGTGGTGGGTGGAGGGGACTCTGTAGGAGAAAGCATAAGGCAGAGATGGAAATTGAACAGTATCACAATGACCGATAACGAACGACAGGCCCACTGACTGCACATTAATTACCCAGAGATGGTATGGTAATGGAGGCTATTTGCTATGCAAAGCGCGGAGCGTCCCCGGCCACAATCAATATCCTCTGCTTTCTAATGTGCCTTCCACTTGACTGCCTCCAGTTCCCGCTTTGAGACTGTGGCGAGCAGAGGTGCAGCCAAATGTGCTCGTATAAGTGCCTGTGCCTGTGCTTGTGGGTGTGGGCGTAGGGGGGAGGGCTGCTTGTGTTTTGTTTGTGTGTTGGTGCGTATATCTTGTGTGTTCATGAAATCGCCATCGACGTGCAGCTCGAGCGGTTGCGCTCTCGTCTGTCTTAGCGCAACATTTATCCTACTGGTGCCAGACGGAACAGCCAGACATGACTCAGCCACTATGCACCAATTCATATGCCATGGCATGACACAGACAGATGAAGGCGATGGGGGATAATGAGGTACTTTTTTATTCCTGATGAATGATGTCCTAATGCGGCAGACTTTGGGTTTTACACACTGACGTACATGCTAATGTGTGTGTAGGTGTGCTCCCAGCCATCTCTCACTGCTGACCTTGCCTCAACCCCCATGCCCTTCTCCTCTCCTGGTGTGCTATTATTCTTCCTGCCCTCCTCTCAGTCCTCTGCCCCTGGGTTGCTGGGTCTTTTTTCCTTTTCTTGTGGTGCTGCAGTAAGTGCCCGTGGTGGAGGTACTAGGTTACAGAGGCCTGTAAAACTTTAATTAGTGGTCTGTCTTTCTTAAGGGCAGGATAAAAACCCC
This sequence comes from Zeus faber, assembly GCF_960531495.2. Lineage (NCBI taxonomy): Eukaryota > Metazoa > Chordata > Actinopteri > Zeiformes > Zeidae > Zeus > Zeus faber. Next base: position 20,032,720 of record NC_137198.1, read on the forward strand.
GTCTCTCCCCATATTGGCTCCCTGATAAAGAGTCGCTGTCACTCAAATTGGCCCCAAATTGATCATACCATCTGATCAATGTGCACTGTGGGACGTTGCGGGAAGTTGTGCAAATTTTTCCCCGATTTCATCGTTGAAGAAAAGTGATTCATAGTAAGATTGTTTTTTTTAAAGTTGCTCATTCTAAACTAGCTACAGTACTGAGCACTAACTGTCGGATTGTTTCCCAAGACAAAGTGACTCGAAAGTGGAAGGTCGCTTTGAGACACAGTTCCAGTTGGCATGGCTTGGCATGGGCGCTTTTTGGCGGTAACCTTATCTGATGAGGGTTTTCAAGGAATACGAGACCCAGGTTTTGGGAAGGGAAAGACAATCTCACCCTGTGTGTGTGTGTGTGTGTGTGTGTGTGTGTGTGTGTGTGTGTGTGTGTGCGTGTGTGCATGTGTGGGTCTGCCTGTCTGTCTGTTACTGTCTGTCTGTAAGCTATTTGTGGGTTTTGTTTGGTGTGAGTGTTAAGCATGTGTGTGTGGGTACCCCGTGTTTATGATCTGCAACCGATGTTGCTACAGTATATATACAGTAAGCACTGCAAAACAATTGGAACATATATAAGTTGAATGGATTTAGAAAAAAATATATAAATAAATATATTTATGATAATTATAAATGTTTACACATGTATAATAATAATACATTGATAATGCATTTATAATAAATGTATTATCATGTCTATTATGTCTAGACATATTATTAGTATGTTTTTTATGTCCTGCCTGTGTATTATGTATATACGTATTAACGCTATACAATCATTTATTAATTATCATTTCCTCTTATTCATACTGATTATAAATCTATCTATCTCCTTACAATTTCTACTGATGCACAGTGAAGCAAATTGCCTTAAGAAAGTAATGAAAGGGACTAAAATCCTTAAACCAGTGTGTGCTCGCTATACTGGCTGATGTATATGGCCTCTGATTTAATGTCTCACATTTAACTTAAGTAAACTTTCCGAAGTCAGAGAGACCCTGCTTTCACATAGTGGTCGTAAAGTCACAGTTGAATGCAATGCAAAGTAGAGTCAGCGTCCATGTTTTTGTTTTTTTTGTCCTGGATCGAAATATTATATGTTATGTTATGTTTCACCCCCACCCCCCCCTGCACACAGATTCTTCCCGTGGGGACAAGAAGGAGAGCCGGTGTCCCACGCCGGGCTGCGACGGCACGGGTCACGTCACCGGCCTGTACCCCCACCACCGGAGCCTGTCCGGCTGTCCGCACAAAGACAGGGTGCCGCCAGAAAGTAAGTATTTCTTTTTTGTTTTTACCTGCTAAATGCCTGTTGAACTGGTTGACAGCTGCACAAAATGTAATCTGCACGTTTGCTTTGTGCGTGGTTGTGAGTGTGTGTGTGTGTGTGTGTGTGTGTGTGTGTGTGTGTGTGTGTGTGTGTGTGTGTGTGTGTGTGTGTGTGTTTTGTATACACAGAGTAGATGTATTTGGGATGAGAGATACAGTGAAAGGTCGGACGGGTTGCCAGTTGCATGGGGAGGGGGGTGTGGTGGTTGTGCTTGCTGGTCGCCTGCCTGTCGATTGTGTGGCGGTGATGAGGCGGAAAATGAGGCCTCAGTGATGTGCAAATGAGGGTGGCGGGTGATGGGTGGGATTGTCAACAGCTCTCAATCAATGATTTCCTTGACTGCATGCGGCTCGCTCTTCCGTTGACTTGACTGACAGTGATTGAAAACACTTGACGATCCCACCCACTGTTGCGGCAGCGGAGATATTCAGCCGCACGACCCTTCCTGCATGCACGGAGCGTGTTCACTCTGCCCTGTCGCCAATAATAGTTTGTTTTCCCCTCATTAAAGAGTTCATCTACCCGCTAACATTGAGCCGGGGCGAGTCGCTCAGGCTGTCCCTCCAAATGGACTGTGATCTTCATCACGTCTCAGCCACAGGTCAACTGATCGTAGCCTTATTTTATCATGATTTAAGTTAGCTGTGGGGAAACAATGACTGGGGAATCATATTTTTCAAAACGATCACGGTCAGCTCAGGTGGCCACGATTATCTCTACCTCTCACACTATATATTTGGCCGTCCCATAGAAAAAAAACGTAAAGAAAATTATCTTGATGTGAACAGCAAATTGCTCCTTGATCTGAGGATCTATCTCCCTGCCCCAAAAGCGTAACCTTGACTGAGAGCGGTGCCCAAAAAAAAAATTATTTTTGGGATTGGATCGAATTGACTGTCACCAGAGATTTGGGGATGCGATGTCGCTGTTCCCTCTCCCCTCCTGCACCGTCTCGTGTTGATCCAGGCTGCTTTCTGGGGGGAAACGATATCATCCGCACACTGTGATCCGTACAAAAAGTTCTCCTCCAACTCTTTGTGGTTCATGCCGCCATCTGGCTGCTCTGTATTCAGTGAATTAACCGTCAAGATGCTTTTTATACTTAAACACAACATATAAGCGGCCAGAAGCAGGCTTGTCACTGTTGTTGCTGTGGGAAGGTGACCTGCGTCGGGTGGGGGTAAAGGCTATCGATAGGTCCCTGCTTAAAAATGCAGCAACAACCATGAAGTCGGCAGTGGCCAGATGTCTCCTGTCGATACGCAGTCGATGCTGCCGCGCAGACAGAAACCCCCCTCCAATCCCCCCCGTCCACCTCCACCCTACATCACCCACCCCTTCATCGCCATGTAGCGGCGACGAGGCGTGCGTGTCACACCATCCCAGCACCCGCGGGGAGGAAAAGACTGAGCAATGGGGGGAGGGGGTCCTCGTCCGCCCTATTAACGCGTTTGCCGAGCTGAGTGGACAATGTATTATTAATGCAACGGCTTCATTTAATTTGGAAAATCACACAGTGCGGCAAGACCGTTCCTTCCCAGGGAAATGTGAAAAATGGCGATTAAATTATGTCTCATTAATTCATTAATTCCCCTCTCGCTGTTTCGCCCCGTTGCAGCTCTTCTTTTTTTCTTTCTCTCTTCCTGTAGAATATCAAATATTGAATCAGTCCACATGGGGAGCTTTGTTTTTATGCCGTTAATGTGATTTACCTTGGCGCGGCGTTGCACGCCGTAGCGGCGTGCTGCAGCTTCTCCCTGCAGCCGCAGTGCTGGCAGCCCCCCTCTTCCTCCTTCCTCTTCCTCCCCTGAGTGGATCCTACCAGGCTCCACCCCGCACATTTTTGGGAGCCTGTGCGACGTTCGTCGCGCTTTGCGGAAGGACGGGGGCTGAAATTGGAATATATAATGCAGCCGCTCCCGGCGTGTTGAGGTGCTGTTGCTCGTCCAATTACCCGCACCCAACGCTAATTAGCGTGTCAGGAAGGGAGGATGACGAGGGGTTAAAGTTTAAGGGGGTGATAATGATGAAGCTGACGCCTTGGGGGCTCCGGCACCCAGTGCACCGCTGGCATCCAGACGACCCTTCCCTTCTACCCCACCTCCACCCCCCTTCGCGCTCCTTCCTTCCCGCCCGCGGTGCTCCGTCGGGTCCTCTCGGACGTCCGTAGATCATTAATCTAATTGGCCGGTTGCCGGGGGGATGGGAGACAGTTATGGACTGTTTTAATGGTAAATGGTATTGAAGGCTGCAGTCCCTTCCTAACAATGTGCGAATGATAACGGAGCGTACTCTATCAAGGAGCTGCATTCCGTCCCGTCTGCCTGGCTATTGATTTCGGGGGGCTTGTGCTTTGCATGATTGCTAGCTGTTGGCTTCTCTGTTCCCCGCTGCCTGCCGAAAAGTTCTTCTCTCGTCTGTCTCTCACTGGCTTTGTCCTATTAGACTTAAATGACTTTCTTTTATTCATGACTGTCCCTATTCCATGAATACTAATTTGGAAGGGCTGGATAAGTGGAAGCAATATGGTGGGAAACCTTGCTCCCCCTTTCAGGCCTGGTGTTCATTAAAATGAAGAAGAGGTCATTTGGGTTCACACTGACTCATTTCTTAATGATGTTTATAATGCCAAACTGCTTCACATACTAATAGAACTCATGTGTGATTGTGGGGGCTCCTAACCTTCCCTGTCTTTCACTCCTGTCCCCCCCCCCCCCCCTCGCCACTCCCCCCCGCCTGCGCCAAGTTCTGGCAATGTATGAGAATGTTCTTAAGTGTCCTACGCCTGGCTGCACGGGACGCGGCCATGTCAATAGCAACAGAAACTCCCACCGAAGGTAAGTGGCAGCCTGCCCCGCCGGAACCAAAACCAGTGGCACTGTCCGTTTTGCATCACTTTTTTTTTTGTCTTCCTTTTTTTTTTTGCCTGTTTTGAGTTTATCGTCTGGATTTTACGTGATCATATCCTTGAGTTTGTTTTTTGGAGTCTCAAATAAAACAGTCTTGACCGTGTGCGGTTTTGTTGACGGCATCTTTCGTTCACCTTCTTGAACGCGACTCGACTTCATCTTCCCGGGTCTCAGCTTAGACGAGAAATATCTAAAGATAATCGGCGACGATCGGCACGTGACAACTCGCACCTCGCGCGCGCCGTAGAATCATTTATCGCCTGCCGGCGGCGGGGAAGAAAGAGGCATCCGCCGGGTGCAGGTCGGGGCGGGAGGGGGGTTGGAAAAAACGGAAATAGCAGCACGCCGCTGCCACCGCTGTCAGGTGCGAGGTGACAGTGAAGGAGGGGTGTCACCCGCAGCAGATGCTCTGGGAGTCGGGGCAGAGCGGCAGCCATTAGCACCTTCCTGCCACTCAGCCGGGATGACGGGGGAAGGAGCAGATCTGCGAGGACCAGACTCGCCTCCCAGCAGAGCCCCAGTCAGGGGCGGGGGGGGGGGGATAAGATACAGCCAAACCTGTCGATTATCGCTTTCACCAGCGATGGTTGATTGAGGGAAGAAGCCCTGCAGCAGATACCCCCGTTTCACAAAACCCACCTGCCCGCCCGCCTCCCACTGACAGGTACTCATGAACACACCGAGCATTGGCTTCGGGCCATTGTCCGAGACCATTTTTTTACCGGCGCCCGACATTGGCAACGTCTGACAGAATGGAGAATAATGGGAGCTTAGGATAGCAACATGGACTCTTGACGTGTTTTGGTCGGACAAGAGTTGCGCAGAGACGCCTTTTGAGGAGTATCTCCAATCCGTACCTCCAGAAACGCCCCCCATACCCCACCCTCCGCCGTCGAATCTTATGCATGTATGTATACAGGGTAGGTTGAGGTTCAGAGGTTGAGGGTGGGTGCATGTAAATAACGACAAAAAAATCGACAGGAAATGGAAATGGGCGGATTTGTCCGTTTGGGGAAAAATCTATTCCGGAGTATTCACTTCAGTCGCTCAGCCGGAACTCCACCAGCTGTTGTTATTCAAAAGTGTTGTACAACAATGAATACATTTCCATTTTTAACCGGATACTTTCCGAAGCCGGAAGGAGGGGGTCTGACAATTCTGAAATGGACACGGTTGAAGGCGGATAGCGCGGACAGGACCGGCCCTCCTCCCACGGCCAGACGCGGGATTGTGACGTTTTTGGGACTTTTTTGACTCCATCCGCGCGGCCGTGCCATTTGACTTTCCCCTTTCTACGTTCAGTCTGTCAGGTTGTCCCATCGCGGCGGCGGAGAAACTCGCCAAAGCGCAAGAGAAGCACCAGAGCTGTGACGGTCCAAAGCCCAACCAGACCTCCGACCGCGTGTTAAGGTACCGTTCATCCTTACGTAAAAAAAAAAAAAAAAAAAGACAAACAAAAAAACCCACATTACTATTGAAATATATTCCCATCTTTAGAGGCCATTTAGCCTGCGGGGTGGGAAAGCAGATGACCCAAAGATACACATTTTTATTTTAATACCTTCCCCTTTGTCAACCTCTGCCTCCAAATCTGTGTTCGTCTCTGTTCCAAAGGCGTAAGAACATTTATAATGAAAGCCAGGGTCACTGACTTAGAGATAGTTTAAAGGAGGAGCGTTTTTTAACATTTAAGACGACGGGTCAAATGTGGGCAAAGTCTGGCAATGAACCGACCATTTGTTCACGGCAATTTGCACGTTGAAAAAGGTTTTGAAGTAATGCTAAAATGATGTGTTTTGTTCGTTTTTCCCTCTCTTTTTTTATTTTTTATTTATTTTTTTTAAACACGATTACGGAGCTTCTTGTTGTTTGTTTTGTGTTCTCCGGTCCTCCTGAGAATACTTTTAAGGGGCGGCATGTTCATTCTTGTGTTTACTTATGAAGGCAAACTGCTTTATTGGATTTTAACAAAATTGGCCTCATTTATCCTGGTTGCTATACTCCGGCATACTTGTTTGAATGAGAGCCTCTTTGATAGTCGTGAGGATGCTGTGATGAAAAGTCATGAGCAATTGTGGATTTTGTATTTGTATCTAAAGCGAATATCAACAACAAGATCTTACAATTAATTTCTGCACGGTCTCGGATTGAGACTATAAAAAGCGTATCAAGCAAGCAAGAGCACATCAAAAGAAACGGATGTGTAATAAAAGTAATGTGGATATTCAATGTTGCCTGTTTTTATCGACGAGGAGCTGAGAAACCATGGGGTATGTTCTTTAAATCAGCTGAAAATCAAATACATGTACGGTAGGGTTAGGATAATTTGCAACGGCCAACATTACCACCGCAATCGCAGTACGTTTAACCTCGACCATTTCCTGACATCACTGCTCCTCTCGTTTTTGTCCCTCAGCAGTCAAATTGAGATTTCAAAATGTTTTCCTTCTTATTTTAAGTGACCCCGCAAAGAGAAGCAGCATTTTCTCGCTCAAAGAGTCAAAGAATCTGTTGTTCGACGTCACCTCCCTCACGCGAATCCCTTCCATCCACCGAAGCACCCTGACCCCAACTCCCACCCCCCACCCCTGTCCCGACCCTCCCTCCGTCCTCCGGGCGATGTTGAGCAGCTCGGTCCAACCTCCACACCCATGGTCGTTTATTTTTCCAGGCCTATGTGCTTTGTCAAACAACTGGAGTATCCACAGTATGGTGACAAGAACAATGTCTCCACCAGCACGCCCCGCTCCAACCTGGCCAAGGAGCTGGAGAAGTACTCCAAGACCAGCTTTGACTACAGTGCCTTCGACGGGGGCGGCGGCCAGCACGTGTACGGCAAGCGGGCCATCGCACCCAAGGTCCACGGACACCGGGACACCTCCCCCAAGGGATACGACGGTAGCGTTCCCTCATTTTAGTCAGCTTTAAGGTTATGGTTTTTCCTTCATTTTCATACAACCAGCGTCAAACGGTCCAAAGCCAAAGCTAACATGACCCTCGCCCGCGATGTGTGATTTATCCCACAGCCAAGCGCTACTGCAAGAACTCCAGCTCGGCCAGCAGCACCACCAGCACCTACGCCCCCAGCAGCTGCAACAGCAGTCTGAGCTGTGGCGGCGGGGGCGGAGCAGGGGGAGGAGGTGGCGGAGGAGGAGGCGGAGGCGGGGGCAGCAGCGCCAGCAGCACCTGCAGCAAGAGCAGCTTCGACTACACCCACGACATAGAGGCCGCCCACATGGCGGCCACGGCCATCCTCAACCTGTCCACGCGCTGCCGGGAGATGCCCCATGGCCTCGGGGGCAAGCCCCAGGACATGTGCTCGCAGGTAGGAACGGGATGCGCCGTCGGCGAGGAGGTTTAATGGCTGCCACAGTGCGATAAGAGTCGCGGTAGATAAGGAATGGCACGGAACCATGGTTTGACCATTGACAAGCTTTTTTCGCTGAGGACATAAGTTTGGATTGACCCGATGTTCATTCAAACGAAAGATAGCGGTACGGACTAGAGTGACCATACAATTCAAACAGGGCAAAGTGCAAACATGACATTTAAACAGGGTGACATTCCAAACAAACATGGTAACACACGGTTCATTTAATCAGCAATTGTTAAGAATGAGAAATGCAGGTCAGGTTACTCTTCACTACTTTAAAAGTTTGTATTGGGTCAACAGACACCAAGTCTGTGTCTTGGTGTTCCTCACTACTGTGTGTGTGTGTGTGTGTGTGTGTGTGTGTGTGCGTGTGTGTGTGTGTGTATATATATATATATATATATTATTATATATATATATTATTATATATCTTATTATATATTATTATTATTATTATATTATTATATATTATTATATTATTATATATATTATAATATATACATACAGTATATAATATGTATATATATTTATATATATATATTTATAAATG